>NW_019229491.1:0-2109 GCF_002742605.1 Olea europaea var. sylvestris
GTTCAGTGTCCATTTGAAGAAGTAAAGCATCTTCTGTTCCTTGGGGAACAACAAAATCTAGGGAGTGATTTTGGATTCTATAAACCATCTAATAATGAAGGGTTACACCATATGTGACAGAAGATGGTACGGCCTCGACTATTTGAATCTAGACTTTTAGAGCAGAAAGGAATTGTGGATCTGATATGGGCATGTTAAAATTTGGAAACATGGTTACAAGGATGATTTCTGCATTTAGAGTGGTTTGTACAATTCCTATGTACGCATGTTGATATTCTGCAAATCTTGTATCAAGCAGTACAATTCTTGAAACTGCAGGGAGACCCTTTCTCCCATGGAGGGTGATAGCAAATCTTATAGTTCCGAAATGGAGATGTGTATATCCTTCTGATAACCAGATGTTTGGAAGATGGGATGGAATCTCCAGAGTAACAAACTATTCTCGTTCTGTGGCAGGAAGGAGGTGTTGATCAAATTTTGTAGCTTGTACAAATTATTTTACTTGAGTTTTTTGAGGAGAAATTAGGCTTCAGACAGATTTGGAGAATGATTGTCTTGGTTTCGAGTAGGCAAGATATGGATTTACAAGAGGTAGGTTGGTAGGATTTATTTTATCTGATTCATCCAAGTAGAATATCTCATAAAGATAGTCCATCTTAGAAGAGGTGGATTTTTTGAAGGAAGATGAAGTAGAGGGAGATAGTAAAGGAAGGCGAGATAGGGTAGGAGTAGTAATAGGATGTTGTGAGAGATTTTCTAAAGTCATTAGAAAAATATGTTCTCATTGATACCATTATACTAACATTTTGTCTTAACAATACACATAAACCGTCGAGAAAAATGGCTCTAATACCAACTAGAGAGAGATGCAAGTCCAGCTATTCTAACCCACAACAAACAGCCAGATTTGAGGCATACAAATACGGGGCCTGACTCTTAGGATTGCAAATCTCTCTGGTGGATCGTTTTGTAACATTCCGAAATTTTTAAAAAAAATAAATAAATTATTTATTTTATATATTATATTATTTTGAAAGTGAGGGATTAAGGTGAAATAAATATTAATATATTATATATTTGGGATCAAATAATTGGATTTTGATAAAGTAATGATATGTATATCAATATTATACTCGTTGGATAGCTAGTATTAAATGAATTTTATGCTAAAAAAGGGGGGGGGTTGATTCGGATAAGCCTTCTTTAAGATATTACAGTTTGAATAAATCACAAAAAAGAAAAAAAAAAACTAGTTTTTAACTTAATTACTTTATTGGAGTGCTTTCTTCCTAAAGTACTATATGACATCAATTAAATTTTGAACTCTTGCACGTAATTTGGACACTTTGCAGAGAGAGAGAGAGAGAGAAATTTCAAGATTGATTGTGATTGATGGAGAGAGAAAATGACTTTATCTTATTTTAAAGATTTAATTGCCTTGATTCTAGATTTTGACAGGATGCCGACCACATGTGAGTTTGTTTAGGTAGAGATAAATTGATTTTTTCTAGGTTGATAAAGGTAAATCTGGGATTTAGTTAGTTAATTGCTGATGATAACAGGGTTGCCAGACACGATAATTTAGATTGGTTATGATGAAATTTTAATTGTTTGATTAGGATAAATGTTAATGGTTAATAATAATAAGATAATAATGGAATAAGATTTGGTATATCGATAATGGACTTATTTCGAAGGTCGTAATTAATTAGAAGTCTATGACTCGAGAAAAGTTATTTTGGATAAGAATGTATTAAGTTATACCCAATTGATAGAAAACAAGATAAATAGAATTTTATATAGTTATAATCCTATTCTTTTCCTCTTTCTGGAAACGGGTAAGGTTTATATTAAATTATTAATCTTTTTTTTTTGTTTAATGTTAATCCTTAGTATGATTAGGCTAAACTTTGGTGATTCAATCTAATTCTACTAATTAAACTCAACCTTATCCCGACTCATGGCACATGTTTTCTAGAATAACTCAACCACTTTTTATTACTATAAATACTAGGCAAGGATCTCATATTTTACCACACCAAAAGTATTCACACGTGAAAGGGAGAGAAGAAAGAAAAAGAGGGGGGGGGGGGGGGGGGGAGGAGGGGA
>NW_019229491.1:2120-3458 GCF_002742605.1 Olea europaea var. sylvestris
GGGGAGGGGGGGGGGGGGGAGAGAGAGAGAAGGAAGAGAGAATAGCTTTTGGAAATATCAAATATTTTAATCACGTACTTTCAAGGCGGAGGAAATATTTTCAACGTGTTTTAGATTTTTTTAAACGAGGTAAGATACATTTATGTACAAAGTGTTTTAATTTTCCTTATACTCTTATATACAATTAATATGTATGGATTACTAGTGGACCTTCGGGTTCTAGAGAAAGATATATGATATTTCTACGGGAATTTAAGAGGACTTAAGATGGATGTGTCGCTTGGTCACCGATATACTCCATAAGAGAAGAGCGGTATGAAGTGTATAATTTAGTTGTTATGTAATGGTGTATGGAAATTGCACATATCTTACTGGGTATTTTAAAATACTCACTTTTACATTAATTTTATAGGTTAGTTTGGGTTGATTGGAATAGTGGCGAATTGGTGATGCGGGCTACCAAGTGGATAAAGAAAATGAAATAAGTTTATCGTATTTAAAATTTATTAGTCAGTTTAATTTATTCAGAATGTGATATTTGAATTTGCTAAGAGTTTACGTTTATGGTTAGATACAATTTTCATATTTTCAAATTTAGATTTATAAATATTGTAGTTATTTGATTATTAAAGAATCTTTTTATATAGTTCCGCATTTAAAATAAAGAAAAGTGAGTTTTTGGTAACGTTCCGGTGTTTATAAAAAAAATTGGGGCGTTACAGTATGGTCTCAGAGCATGATTTCACCTTCCTGTAGACTTTTTCTCAAAAAAAAAAAGAAAAATCTCGTGAGCAGTAACCTGCACTGTTCACGTGGACAGCGAACAGAACAGTGCTCAGTACTGTTCACTGTCATGTGAAAATAGTACCCAAAAAAAAAAATTTGGTGACTAACATCCGTAAACAGTAATAATGAAATTCTTAAAAAAAAATGGAATGCTGTTCACGTGAAAAGTACAAAGAAAAAAAGAGAGAATTTATGCTTCTGTCAGGGCAGTTTAATTTTGCAATACATTGAGGTGACCGTTTATTCATTTACTACTGACACCTTGCAAATTGTTTTCTTTCATTTGTCCTAGTTGGCCCATAGTGAGATACAAGGTATGAATTTTTTTAATATATATTTGATATTAAGATGTTTTAAAGATGGTTTGACATTTCAAATTGCAATCTTTTTGCCTGCGTGAGTATATTGTACGTATTTGTCTGTGTATCCATGTGTGTAAAAAAGGCATGTCCACATTGTATAGTGTATAAAAAAAAATGGGGGTTATTGTTTGAATTTTTTTGATTTGCGTATCTACAAGACTGAAAGGTTTTGTCAAAAAGACTTAAATTG
>NW_019229492.1:0-1487 GCF_002742605.1 Olea europaea var. sylvestris
TTTTTTTTTTTTTGTTAGTTTATAAAACGTTATCAGCATGATTATTTCAAAATCAAAGTAAATTAGTTAGAAGATAGTAATTTTTTTATAAGCATAACCATATGTCATGTGTTTCAAAATTAATTTGGTGAGATGTGAATTTTTTCGATGCATATATGATCATAACGAAGTTGCTTCTTCTTCTCTACTTTTCATTTGTATGCATACTAATTCTAATTCACGTACACGTGTAATCTATACATATATTAATTCAAAGTTTATTAAATAAATTCACGCTTTAGCATCAATTCATGTCTTTTGATACATACACAATTAGGTCTGCCACATATTATTCAGGTATTAATTTTGCCTTTTCATTCTACCACATATTAATTCTACCTTGAATTTTTATATATGTGAAATTCACATGCATATTTGGTATTCTTAGCATATTGGTAAAATATTTAGTCAATTTTGTTAACTTCTATATCTAAAGATTTTTTTTCCTTAAGCATGTTTAGTAATTAATTTTTATATATAAATTCATATCCACTCTGTTTGGTAATTAATTTTTATCTCATATCTTGTTTGTACAGTAATTAATATTTTAAACTTGATTAAATATTTTTAGATGACCCTTTATAAACTTTAAATTAAAAATCCATCATATTGTTGCTCTTGAAGTAGCACAATATTATAATTAATATTTCAGAAGAATGTTATTTTTTCCTAAAACATGAATTAAATTTTTCAATATTTTAGAATAATATTGACATATTGCTTTTGAAGAAGCAGTAGTTAAAACATACTCTCGAAGTAGCATATTATAATTCTCACTAACATTCTAATTAAATTTCATTTGCTCCAAAAGAGCATAATTAAATATGATATATTCTTTTATAATTTTCAATATTCCAGAAGAATATTGATATTTTGCTCTTGAATAAGTGATAGTAAAATATAATGTGTTCTCGAAGAAACACATGCTTTGAAGAATATATTATTTTGAATTCGTGTTTATCTCTAAAGGAAAACATATAACTCATGTCATATTGACATTGTTTAGCCCCCGTTTTTTCAAATTAAAATGGGGCGAATAGTATTTTTTGGAGAAAGAGTGGTTGAAAAGGAGGGAAAAGTTTTTCGATTAACGTGTAATATTATTTTATGAAAGATTGTGTGATTGAAAATAATAGAGAGAAAAATGAAATTTAATTTAATGAGGACCAAACAGGGCTTTAATGTCTTCTTGATTGAATATTATTCGAGTATATATCATTTAATTATATTCTTAGAAATTAAATAATTGAATTATATCTTATATATGAACTTGAAGTTCAATTTGATTTTGTCATTTGGCAAGACCAGTTGCACAACTATTGTATCAATAATGATGCGAAATTAAAAGTTCAATTTGATATTCAGTGAAGAACCAAAAACTTTTCAATCCAATGAATTTCTATCTTTTATTTATTCTCCTTATTAACAATTGATCGTTAAATATCATT
>NW_019229492.1:19894-23352 GCF_002742605.1 Olea europaea var. sylvestris
GCCAATGTAATCTCCGTGCATGATCCTTAGAATCCTATAGGAATCTCGCCAATATTCTCTCCAGCTTTTTCAATACAACCTTGGGATGTCGTAGAATCCGAAAAAGTTATATTGGAATGAGAAGAGAACTGATTCCAGTGAAATGATCCTACCACCAGAGGAAAGAAGTCTTAAGGCCCATCCAAAAATCCTACTCCTGATTTTCATAATGAGGTCGTCAAACTGAATACTCCTCTTAGCCCCCTTACACATCATAGATCTAGGTCTATATTGTTACAGTGATACCTTTTGAATTGAAGAATGTTGGGTCACCTATCAGCAATTAATGAGTTGGATCTGCTGATTACATCCAAAAAATTATGGAGTTATATATAGATAATATGTTGGTGCAAATCTTGTAGGCAAACAAGCACAAACTCACCTCGAAAAAGCATTTAACATTATTCGACAATATCAAACGAAGCTTAATCCCATGAAGTGTTCATTTAAGGCTGCATCGGCAAGTTTTGGGAATTCATGGTTAACGAAAGAGGAATTGAAGCCAATCCAAAAAAGATTAGGACTATCTAGAAATGAAATCTCCTCAAAATCTAAAGGAGATGTAAATTCAAACCGGAAGGATAGCAACCATAAGTCGTTTAGTCTTGAAGTCCACTTGTTTAAAACTATCAAGGAAAGGAAGAAATTCAAATGAATCTCAGAATGTGAAGAGGTCATCGTGGCCCCAAAAAAGCATTTCAATGAAGCTCATTATTGTCTAAACCAGTTCAATGAGAAGTCTTGTAAATATATTTGTCTGACTTGGAAAGGGCCACTAATGCTTTACTAGTTTAGGCAGAAGAAATGTAATAATTTCCAATCTACAATGTAAATAAAGTTCTTATGTCGAGAAGAGATTACTAGACATGGAAATTTTGGCTCATGCATTAATTATAGCTTTTATGAAATTTAGGCTATATTTCAAGTCCATACCTTAGAAGTACTTAATAAATTATCTATTGAGGCAAGTTCTCCAAAAGCCCAACTTTTTAGGAAGGTTAACGAAGCGGACAATTGAACTCAGTCAATTCAGCATTTAGTCTTGATTGAGGACAACTACCAAGATGTGTGGCATTCACTGAAGGGCCTGTAGTTCCGACGGATGTTAAAGAACTTGAGTCAACTAGGTATAAAAAATGGAAATTGTTCAATGTCTCATCTTGAAAGTCTGCGTTGGGGCAAGGACGACACTAATTGCTAATAAGGCCAGAAGGACATCAACTTAACTGAGGCCTGAGGTTCAATTTTCAAGCTCCAAATAATGTGCCAGAATGTGAGGCACTGATAGCTAGGATGGGATTAGTAAAGGAGATGGTGACTTCCAGCTTGTAGTGAATCAAATGAGTGGTTGCATTGCAACCAAGGACAAGAACATGGCTCTTTATTTGAAACATTTCATGAATTCACTCTCAAATTTCAAAAAATTTAAAATTCTTCAAATCCCTCATGCAAAGAGCAATAGTGTCGATGCTTTGTCCAAATTGACTAGTAATAAGGATTCAAAACTATTGAGGGTAGTTCCAATTGAGTATCCAGAGAAGTGTTCTACACAAACAAGGGGACACCTATAAAAAGAAACATTTCTCACACTTTTGAGGGGAGATTCACACATTGAGAGGTAAGAGAACACAACTGGAGATCAAAGGAGGAATTCAAGGGAGAAAACATCGAGAAATTCACCGTGTAAAGCATCGATTGGAAGAGGAAGAAATTCTTAGTGCAAGATCTACTTTTTCTTCTACATCTTTAACACAAAATCCGATGATGTGTTCCATGACAATCTATGATTTTTCCTTTTTCATTATAAATATATAAATCTATTGTTAGGGTGAATAATGTGATCAGTTGGGATCCTTTATATTTTTTTTATCAAGACTCTTGGATTTTAATTTTTTCATGTGTCGATTTCACTATGGATTGAATGCATTAAATTACTTGATCACTAATTTGATGATTTTTGTGAGTCCTTTATGAATAGAGATATGATTTTAAGATTTAGACTATGTAGTGAAATCCGGTGAATTAGTATAACTAGTAGAGATACCTATACCAATTATTGTGATCGTAATGAATTATTAGGACAAGAACTCATTTAACTAAGTGGATTTGCATAGAGATATGAAATTTAATTAGTTAAATAGTTTCAAAGAAAACTTGAGAGGGGTAAATTGAATACAATAAGAGAATTCGATCGAACACTACATTAGATGTGAATCTTAAATTCAAGATTTAAAGATGATCAATACGTTAAATTATTCTACCCTAACGTCCATTCATAATTCGATTTTCAAACCAATTGTATGTGCATTCACCGTTTTTCTTGCATTTAGATTAAAACTCAAATCCTACAAATTTTTATTTTTTTTTATCAAATAATGGTTAGGAAAAAAGTGAATTAAGTGCTAAAGTATAGTCCTTGTGGGATCGATGGTCCAGACTCTTCGGTCCACTATATTACTTGTTATGAAAATAAAATTGACAACAGGTTGTTGGTGCTGTTGCCAGGGACTATTACTTTTTGTCTTAAATTATTTTATTTTTAGCTGTTATTTGATTAGTTTTTTTTTCTTTTATTTACAGAAAAATGTGTATTTTGTATACTCTGTAACCAAGGCGATGATCTTAAATCGTTTGATTCAAAAATAGAATGTACTTTCAGACGAAGATGCAAAGAACACAAACAAAAAAAGCAACATCAAATAGCTGACAATCAACATATTCCTATTCCTATTCAGCCAACTGGACAAGCGGCTGCAAGAGTAGAGACACCACAAGAATAGCAACACGAGCAACGAAAAATAAATAAAGGAGATTTGCTAGTCTCAATGTTCCTGATACCTATAGCAGCACCCGTGCACTCCATTATTGTGTATCAAGAATTTGGGGTGAATAATTTTCGGATCACACCAGTTTGAATTAATTTGATGAGCAACACTCTCCAATTCTAATAGTTACCTCATGAAAATCCGAACACCCATATCTTCATATTCTAAATAACTGTTAGAACTTCCATGCTCCAGGAATCAATGAAGATGCTATTAAATTGCGATTATTCCCATTTACACTGAGAGATGCTACATTGGAGTGGTAAGATACGGAGACTCATGGGAGTATACTACATGGTAAGAACTAACCAGAAAATTCTGCAACCAATTCTTCCTACTGATAAAAGTGGCTAAAATCAGATTGAAGATTCAAACTTTTCAACAAAGAGAGGGAGAGAGCTATTACAAGGCATGGAATTGATTTAACGAGTTGATGAAAAAGTTCCAAACCATGGAATCACTCTAGGAAACCAAGTGCAGTACTTCTATACCGGACTTACACCACTGTTAAAATCTCAAGTAGATGCCTCTACTAGTGGATCAATCATAGGTAAATCAGTGCAACAAACCATGGACTTATTTGAGTCAATTGCC
>NW_019229493.1:0-3105 GCF_002742605.1 Olea europaea var. sylvestris
CCAAAAAGTACTTATGGGCCCAAAACGGACACCGTGTGCAAAAGTTACGCTCAATTCTTCATACGCCGACAATCCAAGCGTTCAAAATATGCAAGTACTCATTCTTTTCAAAAATGGCTGAAATCCCTAATACGTCACGACGAAATGGTGAGTTCAATAAAAAATAGTCGCTACATTTCCAAAAAGTCCTTATGGGCACAAAGCGGACACCGTGCGCAAAAGTTACGCTCAATTCGTCGTCCGCCAACTCTCCAAGCGTTCTAAATATACAAGCTCTCATCCTTTTGAAGAATGGCCAACATCCCTCATACGTCACGACCAAGTTGTGAGTTCAATCCAAAACGGTCGCTACATTTTCAAAAAGTACTAATGGGCCCAAAACGGACACCGTGTGCAAAAGTTACGCTCAATTCTTCCTACGCCGACAATCCAAGCGTTCCAAATATGCAAGTGCTCATTCTTTCAAAAAATGACCAAAATCCCTCATACGTCACGATGAAGTGGTGAGTTCAATCCAAAACGGTCACTACATTTCCAAAAAGTTCTTATGGGAACAAAGCGGACACCATGTGCAAAAGTTACGCTCAATTTTTCGTCCGCCGACTCTCCAAGCGTTCTAAATATAAAAGCACTCATCCTCTTGAAGAATGACCAAAATCCCTCATACGTCACGATGAAGTGGTGAGTTTAATCCAAAATGGTCGCTATATTTCCAAAAAGTACTTATGGGCCCGAAATGGACACCGTGTGCAAAAGTTACGCTCAATTCTTCGTACGCCGACAATCCAAGAGTTCCAAATATGCAAGTGCTCATTCTTTCGAAAAATGGCTGAAATCCATAATACGTCACGACGAAGTGGTCAGTTCAATCCAAAACGGTCGCTACATTTCCAAAAAGTTCTTATGGGCCCAAAACGGACACTGTGTGCAAAAGTTACGCTCAATTCTTCGTCCGCCGACTCTCCAAGCGTTCTAAATATACAAGCACTAATTCTTTCAAAGAATGGCCAAAATCCCTCGTACATCATGACGAAGTGGTGAGTTCAATCCAAAACGGTCGCTACATTTCCAAAAAGTTCTTATGGGCCCAAAACGGACACTGTGTGCAAAAGTTACGCTCAATTCTTCGTCCGCCGACTCTCCAAGCGTTCTAAATATACAAGCACTAATTCTTTCAAAGAATGGCCAAAATCCCTCGTACATCATGACGAAGTGGTGAGTTCAATCCAAAACGGTCGCTACATTTCCAAAAAGTACTTATGGGCCCAAAACGGACACCGTGTACAAAAGTTACGCTCAATTCTTCGTACGCCGACAATCAAAGCGTTCCAAATATGCAAGTGCTCATTCTTTCGAAAAATGGCTGAAATCCATAATACGTCACGACGAAGTGGTGAGTTCAATCCAAAACGGTCGCTACACTTCCAAAAAGTTCTTATGGGCACAAAGCGGACACCGTGTGCAGAAGTTACGCTCAATTCGTCATCCGCCGACTCTCCAAGCGTTCTAAATATACAAGCACTCATCCGTTTGAAGAATGGCCAAAATCCCTCGTACGTCACGACCAAGTTGTGTGTTCAATCCAAAATGGTCGCTACATTTCCAAAAAGTACTTATGGGCCCAAAACGGACACCGTGTGCAAAAGTTACGCTCAATTCTTCGTACGCCGAGAATCCAAGAGTTCCAAATATGCAAGTACTCATTCTTTTGAAAAATGGCTGAAATCCCTAATACGTCACGACGAAATGGTAAGTTCAATAAACAATGGTCGCTACATTTCCAAAAAGTTCTTATGGGCACAAAGCGGACACCGTGTGCAAAAGTTACGCTCAATTCGTCATCCGCCGACTCTCCAAGCGTTCTAAATATACAAGCACTCATCCGTTTGAAGAATGGCCAAAATCCCTCGTACGTCACGACCAAGTTGTGAGTTCAATCCAAAATGGTCGCTACATTTCCAAAAAGTACTAATGGGCCCAAAACGGACACCGTGTGCAAAAGTTACGCTCAATTCGTCGTACGCCGACAATCCAAGCGTTCCAAATATGCAAGTAGTCATTCTTTCGAAAAATGGCCGAAATCCCTCATACGTCACGATGAATTGGTGAGTTCAATCCAAAACGGTCACTACATTTCCAAAAAGTTCTTATGGGCACAAAGCTGACACCGTGTGCAAAAGTTACGCTCAATTCTTCGTCCGTCGACTCTCCAAGCGTTTTAAATATACAAGCGCTCATCCTTTTGAAGAATGCCCAAAATCCCTCGTACGTCACGATGAAGTGGTGAGTTTAATCCAAAACGATCGCTACAATTCCAAAAAGTACTTATGGGCCAAAAATGGACACCGTGTGCAAAAGTTACGCTCAATTCTTCGTACGCCGACAATCCAAGCGTTCCAAATATGCAAGTGCTCATTCTTTCAAAAAATGGCCAAAATCCCTCATACATCACGACGAAGTGGTGAGTTCAATCCAAAACGGTCGTTACATTTCCAAAAGGTACTTATGGGCCCAAAACGGAAACCGTGTGCAAAAGTTACACTCAATTCTTCGTACGCCGACAATCCAAGCATTCCAAATATGCAAGTGCTCATTCGTTTGAAAAATGGCTGAAATCCCTCATACATCACGATGAAGTGGTGAGTACAATCCAAAACGGTCGCTACATTTCCAAAAATTTCTTATGGGCCCAAAACGGACACCGTGTGCAAAAGTTACGCTCAATTCTTCGTCCGCCGACTCTCCAAGCGTTCTAAATATACAAGCGCTCATCCTTTTGAAGAATGCCCAAAATCCCTCGTACGTCACGATGAAGTGGTGAGTTTAATCCAAAACGGTCGCTACAATTCCAAAAAGTACTTATGGGCCAAAAATGGACACCGTGTGCAAAAGTTACGCTCAATTCTTCGTACGCCGACAATCCAGGCGTTCAAAATATGCAAGTGCTCATTCTTTCAAAAAATGGCCGAAATCCCCCATACGTCACGACGAAGTGGTGAGTTCAATCCAAAACGGTCGTTACATTTCCAAAAGGTACTTATGGGCCCAAAACGGAAACCGTGTGCAAAAGTTACGCTCAATTCTTCGTACGCCGACAATCCAAGC
>NW_019229493.1:3358-3458 GCF_002742605.1 Olea europaea var. sylvestris
ACAAAATCCCTCTTACATCACGATGAAGTGGTGAGTTCAATCCAAAATGGTCGCTACATTTCCAAAAAGTACTTATGGGCCCAAAACGGACATCGTGTGC
>NW_019229494.1:0-17703 GCF_002742605.1 Olea europaea var. sylvestris
TATATACTTCATACAACGCAAAATGAATAAACATTTTAGAGAAGTGCACTTTGTTGACCATTGACTAAACGCACGCTTTGTTTGTTTTTTTTTTTTGATATCCAGGTATCCCAACTTATATTAGACTAATTCCTGGACCCCCAAGACCCTTGCCCCTAAAATTTTGGAGGGGGTAAATCTCGGGTTATGCCTCAATTGGATCGCAGGTTTCCCCCACCGTCTGTACACTTCTGCGCACAAGAGATCTTCTTCCAAAGTGAATGCTCCATACCAAATAAATCTGGCCGTAGGTTCCCACCAAGATTCGAACCTTCACCCTGCCGCTGAAAGCAAGACAAATGTTGATTGATCTACCAGTTAAGCTATGCCCTGGGGGGCAAACGCATGCTTTGTTAACAATTGATAGAGTTGAGCTAAGCTCTTACGCAATGTTAAAAGAACCATATGGTGAACTCAAGGTAACATATTCAAGATCACATCATCAAGTCTCTTAAGCCGTCGAATTATCCTAATATTAATTTCACGGAATTGAGGATTAAATTAAAAGTAGTTCATTTCCTATTGTTTTGTTGAGTAAAAGTTGTTTCGTCCAAATATTATATGGTTTAAATCCAATTTCATTATCAAATTTCATATCTTTGCAAGGTATAAAACTTAAAAGAACAAGATCAGCATAGAAATAAGAGCACGAATCTGATTAATCTTTAAACAATAAAGATTAAAGAAGTTTTCACTTTAGAATCAATTAAAGAAGAGCATTTGCTTAAAAACATTGATACATTGGAACCAAGAGTCTAATTAATTTAAAGAGTGGGTTTGGCACCAAATTTAGATAATCATACTCACTTTCTATAATTAAATGCATCCAAAGTATTTCAATTTTCAATGTAAAAAAAGAATATAATAATCTAGAGAAAAGTTAATTAAAATAAATGATAAAGAAAATGATAAATGTTTTTTGGGAATAGTAAAATTAAATATTAGATATAAAGAACCAGTTAGAGTACTTCAAAAATTTTTCTCTCTAAATTTATAAATGCTCTCTAAAATATAGAATAAGTTCTTTAAAAATAGAGAGTCTCTTGAAAATGTTCTTACATATTATTAAACATTTTAAGCTTTGCCGAACCTGAACTTCACAGGTTTGTACATAAAGCTTGTGGTCTTCAAGAAACATATTATTCTCTAATTAATTAGACTGATGGTTTAAATTAAAATGTGAATTTAAAGAGTCTATTGGATTACTATTTTAAGGGTTGACTCTTTAAAATAAAAAGTATTTCATGTTTAACAACTCTAAATAATTAAGTTTGAAAAAATTGTTGCCAAAGTCGAACATAAGTTACTTATTTTAAAAGAGACTTTTGCCTTATTGTTGAAATTTTTTTTTGTTACTTTTAATAAGAAAAAAGTACAATATATCTAAACATATTTAAAGACTAAAATTTAGTTAAAAGTAAATTCAAGTGTTGAAAAAGTCGAAGTTTAGGGGGTCAAATAACCTGATGCTCATTTACTATGCTAATTTCTTATATTACATAATTCAGACAGAATGATTTTCCAAGAAAGAAAGGATTAAACACTAAACCCGTGACAGATTTGTTGCATCATCATGGAATTGCCAAATTAACTATCAGAAATAAAGTTTATGACTTTAGAATCTTCAAAGAAACATACAAATAATTTGGAATACTTTTAAAATGACTGAGTCTTTAAAAGTAGTGGGGAGCTATCAGTCTTTTCAGTTTCTTCTTGCCCTTAAAAATTTCTGTCTTAAATCCAAATCCAAATCCCGCCCTAATTTTCTGGATAACGAATACTGCTAGTGCATCTTTGTCAAATGTCAACATAGGCGACATGACCTCGAGCTTTATTAAATTAAAAAAAAAAAAAAAAAAAGGTTGAACCCCAACCTTGAGGACCTCCACCGTCCCGTCCTTAGAGCTTTGTAAGGGAGGTAAATTGCGGGATGTGTCTCAACAGGTCAGGGAACAAGAGATGCTTGTACACTGCGCCTACAAGGAGTCCAATTCCATGTCTCAGGAATCAAACTCCCATACTGCGACTGCCAGCAAGGCGTGAAATAATCTAACTCTTGTCCTTTGCACCACTGGATTATGCTACCGGGGGGCAACGTCGAGCTTTATTCGCAGTATCAATGAAATCAATGAACAAAGCTGCATTGGATTACACGTAAAATTATTTTATGCAAAAATGTGACTAAAATGAGTTTGAAAAAACGATTTTTTGAAAAATTGGAGCCCAAACAGTGGCTAAAGTGGCAATACCACTAAAATAATCGGTGTGCCACGTCAATGTCCGTGGGAGATATTTATTTTATTCTTGAATTGAAAGTGTTATAGGAGATATTTATATTATTTCTGAATTAAGAAGCGAGTGAAAAAATTGTGTAAAAAGAAAGAAAAATAGGTGACTCCCTAAAAAGTAGTCAAAAGCAGTATTTCCATCTCAAAAGACAGATCACACTTGCTTTTGGTTGCTTCATTGAGGTAGAAATACTTTAGCAAATATCATTTTGAATACATTTTCTCGATTGAAATGCAATAAATAACGGATAACCCACAAATTAATTGCACTATTTATCCTCGAGAAAACAAAATAAATTAGAAAATAATTCAGCGAAAATGTATGTAAAGTAGAGTTGGGGCTGTTTTTTTCACCGGAAAAAAAAAAAGTATTGAACTCCGTGGTGTACGTGGTAGCATTGGACCATTTCCCCCCCTAAAATTAAACCAAAAAAGAAAAAATAAGTTATGTACAATCAATCTTTATTTTTTATAAGCCGAATCCGTAAAAAAATTGTGCTCTGACCAATCATTTTACACCTCTATTTTAAAAGTATTTCACGTGTCTATTTCGGCATTAATTTCTAAATAGAGTTTTCCAATCTCTAAATGCCTTTCAAAAGAAAAGCATGATAATCTGAACATAATCTAGAAATCATTAGTCGATTACTAGCTAGGGAAGCATATAGCCTTAAGGGAAAGAGGAAAAGAGAAAAGCAAAGAGGGAATTAAATATTGCTATTAGTAGCTATTTCTATAGGGTAATGTTATTCGTAATGAAGACTGTCAGTAATCGTTCTATGTGGCATACACTTGGCAATTTGACATTTGATATATAGATATAATAGTTATTTTTTGAATTATACATCAAATGAAAAACTGACAAGTGTACGCTACATAGGCCAACTGTCGATAGTCTTCACTGCGAATGGCATTATTCATTTCTATATGTAAGGCAATACAACTTTTTCTTATTGCTGGGCAATAAAGATTATCCGGCACAAATTCCCACGCTAAACACGCACAAAAGACAGAGGTGTGGTGTTCACAAAAGGTTAGAGGGTTGGAATGGAGACAAAGTTTCCACACATTGAACTCTTGCAGTGTTCTTTAATAAAGGAAAAAGGTAGAAATGGGCGTTATTTAAAGGTGATCACACTATCATTTCTGCAAGAAAGTAAGGGAAGTCTTGGATCTCAAACTCACATCAATCACCATATAATTAGAATCTCTCTCTCCTCTCTTTCAATGATCAAAGCCTCGGATCACTCAATCATCAGATTCGAGAGAGAGATTGTGGGACCGATGAAAAGAATAAGAATTATGGCCAAGAGAGGGTGATGACTAGTCAAAAAGAGCAGAAAACATTAAAGTTAACGAGAATGTTTTTTAATGAAATGATGCCGGTTTTAATGTAGGAATTGGGTTTCAAACAATTTTCTTGCAAATCCAAAATAATAAATTAGTTGGAAATTAAATAGGGTAAATTCTTCCAGTGGGTTCCAACTTTTCATAAATACGACGGTCATGGAAATAATCTCACGCTTACAATGAACAGAAGTTATAATGTCTACCTAGTGATATTATCACGTCAATAGGTCAAACCTATTTTCTTTTGGGGAAAAAAAAAGTACAACTTGATTGCCACGTCAACGGTGAGCAATTGTTATCTTGATCATTATGTGCAGAAAGTCAGCTCTGATGAGGTTTTATATTCTACTTTTCGTTTGCAATAAAAAAAATTCTTACTTAGTACTCGCCATTCTTCAATTATTATAAGGAATTTAAAAAATTATATATAGAAAAACTAGGAGAGCATATTCTTCGGTGCAAAGACGTAGGAATACCACTCTTCTTAAATGGTAAGGTAGACTTCATATACTGAAGGTGTTCATTTTCTTATAAAAATAAATAAATAAATAAAATATCTTCAACGTTGTTGTGCTCTCTAATCCTATTGTGGACCAAACATGTCCTAACAGGACAGATTACCTTTCAGATTATAACATTCAAAAGAAAATGCATAAATAGAGCCAGTAATTTACATTTCCTGCAAGAATATCAAGGCTTGCAAGCAGAATAGAGGAATTATTGGCATGTTTTGAACTGCTAAAAGCCCTCTTTCTGAGCAGTATATTACAAGAAAACAGGCAATCTATGAATAAGCTCTACAACGCAGTATATTACAATATGCACCACCTTCACAGGCAAAGGAAGAAACATCATGTACAAGAAAGTGACCCCATAGTTGTCTAATAAAAGACTAAAAGTCGAGGCCTGTCAACCCCATTACATAGATTAGCATTGGATAGGATGTCTACCGCTTGGGGTCATTTAAGGTCTTACCCTCGAAAAATTCACCAAGCATATGTTCCAGATCCTCTGGATTGTATCTGATGTACTTCTGAGGGTTCTTACCGTTCTCAACCAAGGGCCTGAAACATACGTCAAAAATCCAAATTCCAAATTCGTTAAACCAGAATATACTCGTGTTACACGAGGAGAGGGTGATGTTAACAATAAGAAACAGAATATACAATTCATTTGCAGCAAATTAGAAATACTATGCCTCCAATATAGAATCATTATCCTAAGCTTTTGATGTTATAAAAAATTAATATGCAAGATATGGGCTCCATAGTTTCATTTAGGATTCTTTTCATGAATAACATAAACAAAAATATATTCGGCAAATTACAGCATTGGTTCCCAACCTATTGGCCTAGTAGCAAGTTGGTCTCTAACCTTCCGTGATATTTGCAAGATTAAAAGCGCCCAAGGCTTCAAACTCAACCTAATAATCACTTCCAAAGAAATGGAATGATTATAGGATCAAGAAGGTCATAAATCAGTTCCAATTAAGAAAACTGTCAAAATCTCTTTTTAAGATTCGTAGCCATCACATGTCCAACTTTATGAAAAACCTAAGTTTTGTTTCCCAACTTGAGCTAGTTCCCAGAAATTTAAAGCGGGGCATGACTCTATGAGGACACACTTTCATATTAACGAGAGTGGGACCATATCTATAGCCGGAGATTGATTGTAAATATATAATGAAAAAGTTTTAGTCCACCAACTTGCATCTTGGGGAATAGTATGAGGCTCAACCAATTTTCCCGTATATAGGAATAGAAAGATAACATCAGAATTCGTGTGGAAATGTTATGTATTTTTTTTTACCAATAATAAAGAAAATGTACCCGAAGCGTTTAATGAAAGATCGGTAAGCTGGAAGCAAGACTTCAGCAACTGCGAGCCTCAGGGATTCTCTTAATTCAGTGTCAGGAACTGTCCATTGAGATTGTCTTTGATGGAGTTCCTCAAATTGCATATTAAATGTCTTCAATCTAGTAATGAAATACAACAGATTCAGTCAAATCACTTTTTAAGTCAATTAATACAACTCAACAAGCAAAAATTGTTCTCCAGAAAATAACAACTCAAACACACCTGTCTTTGATAATTGCTCTTGAAGCTCCGCTACTATTTCCTCCATCCATGCCAGCAACACTGCCGCCTCCAGAAGATGTCAGGCCTTGAACAGAGAGGCACTGCAGAATCTGCAGAAGGAAATGCAAAATAATTTTATGTACAATTTTATAAACAAGTACTGAAGTACAGGAGCCTTTATACAACAGGCGGTGTTCCATTCTTCAGTATTCTCAAATGACAGGAGGAAAATAATGTTCCTGGTCCAGCAGAGAGCAAGAAATAGGGTAGAAACTCTATTGGTAATTGATAGATTGCATGTGGCATTTTGAAAATTAAAATGTGAATTTAAAGAGTCTATTAGACTACTATTTTAAGGGTTGACTCTTTAAAATAAAGAGCATTTCATGTTTAACGACTCTAAATAATTAAGTTTGAAAAAATTGTTGCCAAAGTCGAACATAAGTTACTTATTTTAAAAGAGACTTTTGCCTTATTGTTGAAATTTTTTTTTGTTACTTTTAATAAGAAAAAAGTACAATATATCTAAACATATTTAAAGACTAAAATTTAGTTAAAAGTAAATTCAAGTGTTGAAAAAGTCGAAGTTTAGGGGGTCAAATAACCTGATGCTCATTTACTATGCTAATTTCTTATATTACATAATTCAGACAGAATGATTTTCCAAGAAAGAAAGGATTAAACATTAAACCCGTGACAGATTTGTTGCATCATCATGGAAGTGCCAAATTAACTATCAGAAATAAAGTTTATTACTTTAGAATCTTCAAAGAAACATACAAATAATTTGGAATACTTTTAAAATGACTGAGTCTTTAAAAGTAGTGGGGAGCTATCAGTCTTTTCAGTTTCTTCTTGCCCTTAAAAATTTCTGTCTTAAATGCAAATCCAAATCCCGCCCTAATTTTCTGGATAACGAATACTGCTAGTGCATCTTTGTCAAATGTCAACATAGGCGACATGACCTCGAGCTTTATTAAATTAAAAAAAAAAAAAAAAAAAGGTTGAACCCCAACCTTGAGGACCTCCACCGCCCCGCACTTAGAGCTTTGTAAGGGACGTAAATTGCGGGATGTGCTCCAACAGGTCAGGGAACAAAAGCTGCTTGTACACTGCGTCTACAAGGAATCCAATTCCATGTCTCAGGAATCGAATTTTCATACTGCGACTGCCAGCAAGGCGTGAAATAATCTAACTCTTGTCCTTTGCACCACTGGATTATGCTACCGGGGGGCAACGTCGAAATTCGAATCTCCACCCTGCCACTGGAAGCAAGACAAATGTTGATTGATCCATCAATTGAGCTGTGCCCCGGGGGGCAAACGCACGCTTTGTTAACAATTGATAGAGTTGAGCTAAGCTCTTACGCAATGTTAAAAGAGCCATATGGTGAACTCAAGGTAACATATTCAAGATCACATCATCAAGTCTCTTAAGCCATCGAATTATCTTAATATTAATTTCACGGAATTGAGGATTAAATTAAAAGTAGTTCATTTCCTATTGTTTTGTTGAGTAAAAGTTGTTTCGTCCAAATATTATATGGTTTAAATCCAATTTCATTATCAAAATTCATATCTTTGCAAGGTATAAAACTTAAAAGAACAAGATCAGCATAGAAATAAGAGCACGAATCTGATTAATCTTTAAACAATAAAGATTAAAGAAGTTTTCACTTTAGAATCAATTAAAGAAGAGCATTTGCTTAAAAACATTGATACATTGGAACCATGAGTCTAATTAATTTAAAGAGTGGGTTTGGCTCCAAATTTGGATAATCAAACTCACTTTCTATAATTAAATGCATTCAAAGTATTTCAATTTTCAATGTAAAAAAAGAATATAATAATTTAGAGAAAAGTTAGTTAAAATAAATGATAAAGAAAATGATAAATGTTTTTTGGGAATAGTAAAATTAAATATTAGATATAAAGAACCAGTTAGAGTACTTCAAAATTTTTACTCTCTAAATTATAGAATAAGTTCTTTAAAAATAGAAAGTCTCTCGTAAATGTTCTTACATATTAGTAAACATTTTAAGCTTTGCCGAACATGAACTTCACAGGTTTGTACATAAAGCTTGTGGTCTTCAAGAAACATATTATTCTCTAATTAATTAGACTGATGGTTTAAATTAAAATGTGAATTTAAAGAGTCTATTAGACTACTATTTTAAGGGTTGACTCTTTAAAATAAAGAGCATTTCATGTTTAACGACTCTAAATAATTAAGTTTGAAAAAATTGTTGCCAAAGTCGAACATAAGTTACTTATTTTAAAAGAGACTTTTGCCTTATTGTTGAAATTTTTTTTTGTTACTTTTAATAAGAAAAAAGTACAATATATCTAAACATATTTAAAGACTAAAATTTAGTTAAAAGTAAATTCAAGTGTTGAAAAAGTCGAAGTTTAGGGGGTCAAATAACCTGATGCTCATTTACTATGCTAATTTCTTATATTACATAATTCAGACAGAATGATTTTCCAAGAAAGAAAGGATTAAACATTAAACCCGTGACAGATTTGTTGCATCATCATGGAAGTGCCAAATTAACTATCAGAAATAAAGTTTATTACTTTAGAATCTTCAAAGAAACATACAAATAATTTGGAATACTTTTAAAATGACTGAGTCTTTAAAAGTAGTGGGGAGCTATCAGTCTTTTCAGTTTCTTCTTGCCCTTAAAAATTTCTGTCTTAAATGCAAATCCAAATCCCGCCCTAATTTTCTGGATAACGAATACTGCTAGTGCATCTTTGTCAAATGTCAACATAGGCGACATGACCTCGAGCTTTATTAAATTAAAAAAAAAAAAAAAAAAAGGTTGAACCCCAACCTTGAGGACCCCCACCGTCCCGTCCTTAGAGCTTTGTAAGGGAGGTAAATTGCGGGATGTGTCTCAACAGGTCAGGGAACAAGAGATGCTTGTACACTGCGCCTACAAGGAGTCCAATTCCATGTCTCAGGAATCAAACTCCCATACTGCGACTGCCAGCAAGGCGTGAAATAATCTAACTCTTGTCCTTTGCACCACTGGATTATGCTACCGGGGGGCAACGTCGAGCTTTATTCGCAGTATCAATGAAATCAATGAACAAAGCTGCATTGGATTACACGTAAAATTATTTTATGCAAAAATGTGACTAAAATGAGTTTGAAAAAACGATTTTTTGAAAAATTGGAGCCCAAACAGTGGCTAAAGTGGCAATACCACTAAAATAATCGGTGTGCCACGTCAATGTCCGTGGGAGATATTTATTTTATTCTTGAATTGAAAGTGTTATAGGAGATATTTATATTATTTCTGAATTAAGAAGCGAGTGAAAAAATTGTGTAAAAAGAAAGAAAAATAGGTGACTCCCTAAAAAGTAGTCAAAAGCAGTATTTCCATCTCAAAAGACAGATCACACTTGCTTTTGGTTGCTTCATTGAGGTAGAAATACTTTAGCAAATATCATTTTGAATACATTTTCTCGATTGAAATGCAATAAATAACGGATAACCCACAAATTAATTGCACTATTTATCCTCGAGAAAACAAAATAAATTAGAAAATAATTCAGCGAAAATGTATGTAAAGTAGAGTTGGGGCTGTTTTTTTCACCGGAAAAAAAAAAAGTATTGAACTCCGTGGTGTACGTGGTAGCATTGGACCATTTCCCCCCCTAAAATTAAACCAAAAAAGAAAAAATAAGTTATGTACAATCAATCTTTATTTTTTATAAGCCGAATCCGTAAAAAAATTGTGCTCTGACCAATCATTTTACACCTCTATTTTAAAAGTATTTCACGTGTCTATTTCGGCATTAATTTCTAAATAGAGTTTTCCAATCTCTAAATGCCTTTCAAAAGAAAAGCATGATAATCTGAACATAATCTAGAAATCATTAGTCGATTACTAGCTAGGGAAGCATATAGCCTTAAGGGAAAGAGGAAAAGAGAAAAGCAAAGAGGGAATTAAATATTGCTATTAGTAGCTATTTCTATAGGGTAATGTTATTCGTAATGAAGACTGTCAGTAATCGTTCTATGTGGCATACACTTGGCAATTTGACATTTGATATATAGATATAATAGTTATTTTTTGAATTATACATCAAATGAAAAACTGACAAGTGTACGCTACATAGGCCAACTGTCGATAGTCTTCACTGCGAATGGCATTATTCATTTCTATATGTAAGGCAATACAACTTTTTCTTATTGCTGGGCAATAAAGATTATCCGGCACAAATTCCCACGCTAAACACGCACAAAAGACAGAGGTGTGGTGTTCACAAAAGGTTAGAGGGTTGGAATGGAGACAAAGTTTCCACACATTGAACTCTTGCAGTGTTCTTTAATAAAGGAAAAAGGTAGAAATGGGCGTTATTTAAAGGTGATCACACTATCATTTCTGCAAGAAAGTAAGGGAAGTCTTGGATCTCAAACTCACATCAATCACCATATAATTAGAATCTCTCTCTCCTCTCTTTCAATGATCAAAGCCTCGGATCACTCAATCATCAGATTCGAGAGAGAGATTGTGGGACCGATGAAAAGAATAAGAATTATGGCCAAGAGAGGGTGATGACTAGTCAAAAAGAGCAGAAAACATTAAAGTTAACGAGAATGTTTTTTAATGAAATGATGCCGGTTTTAATGTAGGAATTGGGTTTCAAACAATTTTCTTGCAAATCCAAAATAATAAATTAGTTGGAAATTAAATAGGGTAAATTCTTCCAGTGGGTTCCAACTTTTCATAAATACGACGGTCATGGAAATAATCTCACGCTTACAATGAACAGAAGTTATAATGTCTACCTAGTGATATTATCACGTCAATAGGTCAAACCTATTTTCTTTTGGGGAAAAAAAAAGTACAACTTGATTGCCACGTCAACGGTGAGCAATTGTTATCTTGATCATTATGTGCAGAAAGTCAGCTCTGATGAGGTTTTATATTCTACTTTTCGTTTGCAATAAAAAAAATTCTTACTTAGTACTCGCCATTCTTCAATTATTATAAGGAATTTAAAAAATTATATATAGAAAAACTAGGAGAGCATATTCTTCGGTGCAAAGACGTAGGAATACCACTCTTCTTAAATGGTAAGGTAGACTTCATATACTGAAGGTGTTCATTTTCTTATAAAAATAAATAAATAAATAAAATATCTTCAACGTTGTTGTGCTCTCTAATCCTATTGTGGACCAAACATGTCCTAACAGGACAGATTACCTTTCAGATTATAACATTCAAAAGAAAATGCATAAATAGAGCCAGTAATTTACATTTCCTGCAAGAATATCAAGGCTTGCAAGCAGAATAGAGGAATTATTGGCATGTTTTGAACTGCTAAAAGCCCTCTTTCTGAGCAGTATATTACAAGAAAACAGGCAATCTATGAATAAGCTCTACAACGCAGTATATTACAATATGCACCACCTTCACAGGCAAAGGAAGAAACATCATGTACAAGAAAGTGACCCCATAGTTGTCTAATAAAAGACTAAAAGTCGAGGCCTGTCAACCCCATTACATAGATTAGCATTGGATAGGATGTCTACCGCTTGGGGTCATTTAAGGTCTTACCCTCGAAAAATTCACCAAGCATATGTTCCAGATCCTCTGGATTGTATCTGATGTACTTCTGAGGGTTCTTACCGTTCTCAACCAAGGGCCTGAAACATACGTCAAAAATCCAAATTCCAAATTCGTTAAACCAGAATATACTCGTGTTACACGAGGAGAGGGTGATGTTAACAATAAGAAACAGAATATACAATTCATTTGCAGCAAATTAGAAATACTATGCCTCCAATATAGAATCATTATCCTAAGCTTTTGATGTTATAAAAAATTAATATGCAAGATATGGGCTCCATAGTTTCATTTAGGATTCTTTTCATGAATAACATAAACAAAAATATATTCGGCAAATTACAGCATTGGTTCCCAACCTATTGGCCTAGTAGCAAGTTGGTCTCTAACCTTCCGTGATATTTGCAAGATTAAAAGCGCCCAAGGCTTCAAACTCAACCTAATAATCACTTCCAAAGAAATGGAATGATTATAGGATCAAGAAGGTCATAAATCAGTTCCAATTAAGAAAACTGTCAAAATCTCTTTTTAAGATTCGTAGCCATCACATGTCCAACTTTATGAAAAACCTAAGTTTTGTTTCCCAACTTGAGCTAGTTCCCAGAAATTTAAAGCGGGGCATGACTCTATGAGGACACACTTTCATATTAACGAGAGTGGGACCATATCTATAGCCGGAGATTGATTGTAAATATATAATGAAAAAGTTTTAGTCCACCAACTTGCATCTTGGGGAATAGTATGAGGCTCAACCAATTTTCCCGTATATAGGAATAGAAAGATAACATCAGAATTCGTGTGGAAATGTTATGTATTTTTTTTTACCAATAATAAAGAAAATGTACCCGAAGCGTTTAATGAAAGATCGGTAAGCTGGAAGCAAGACTTCAGCAACTGCGAGCCTCAGGGATTCTCTTAATTCAGTGTCAGGAACTGTCCATTGAGATTGTCTTTGATGGAGTTCCTCAAATTGCATATTAAATGTCTTCAATCTAGTAATGAAATACAACAGATTCAGTCAAATCACTTTTTAAGTCAATTAATACAACTCAACAAGCAAAAATTGTTCTCCAGAAAATAACAACTCAAACACACCTGTCTTTGATAATTGCTCTTGAAGCTCCGCTACTATTTCCTCCATCCATGCCAGCAACACTGCCGCCTCCAGAAGATGTCAGGCCTTGAACAGAGAGGCACTGCAGAATCTGCAGAAGGAAATGCAAAATAATTTTATGTACAATTTTATAAACAAGTACTGAAGTACAGGAGCCTTTATACAACAGGCGGTGTTCCATTCTTCAGTATTCTCAAATGACAGGAGGAAAATAATGTTCCTGGTCCAGCAGAGAGCAAGAAATAGGGTAGAAACTCTATTGGTAATTGATAGATTGCATGTGGCATTTTGATAGACTGCTGCTCCAACTATGATATTTCAATGTTAGCACAAACTTAAATTCCACATTCTCATGAACTATTTCCTTCTAAATGGTTTTGTACAACAGTTGTCCTAAAAAGGTTTACCAGCACCCACCATTAAAAATAAATAACACTCAGTACATCACATAACTATCCAATTTTTACTTCCAAAGAAATTAGTCCCAAGCACTGTATTCACTAATTATATCGAGATGTAGAAGGAAGCATAAATGTCGAAGTGCATATCTGCATTAAGATGAGAAAAGCAGATATTTTGACCAAGTCATCACCCTATCTTGGACATAATAAAAGCAGAGGAATGTTCTAATTCCATTACAAGATGAAACTATCATATGAGACACAAACTAGGGTGGTGATCTAGTGTGCTTAATGTGCGCTTGGTGAATGCGAGTACGCTTTCTTAAGCGATATATATGCCTTATATACACATTAAGAGTATGCTGAGCTAATCTTAGAAAGAATTTGAAGTTACTTTTTTGTTTCCAAACATGTTGGGATATTTTAATTTTTTCGTATTTTTAACCAAACCCCCCAACCCCCCCCCCCCCACCCCCCAAAAAAAGAAAAAGAAAAAAACACTTAATTATTTTGATCCTCACTCTCAAAATTACTTCTTCTTTACAACTTTGCCCAATAAAATGAATTATCTATTTAAAACTTACTTATTAAGTAAACTTTTTAATCCTAGCCAAAAACATGCTCCAAGTCCGAGAAGTGAATTCAATGCATCATCACCTAAATAGTTCCTATTACTACAGTGCAAAACAATACTAACCACACATCTAGTAGAAATCATTTCAGGAATTTATGATCTCCACAGGTAGCATTAGTCGCTGGAGCAGCAATAGATCACAAATTCTTAGTTAACTGTGCGCATAATAAGGGGAGAGTAAAGAAGTACCTTTGCCCAAGCAATCCTCTTATATTGATTTGCATGTTGCTGAACAACTCTCCGATGTCGTTGCACCCAATCATCGCCTAACAAATCTTTGGCTTCAGACCTAAAATCAAGACATATATAAGAAACAAATTTGACGAGCACAAAAATCGACTTGATGTTTCAACAATCCATAAAAATGTTATAACCTGCGGACAGATCTGACCATATAATGAATGTTATTCATGAGAAACAAATGGGTCAGAGATGGATCCTTATACTGCTTAGATTTTCCATCCAAATTGGTCTGAAGAGCCTGCATTATACGCATTGTAACATCAGCTAGCTGAGAATTTGAGTCATCTCCATTTTCAAATTCGCGGAAAAGTTGCTTCAATGTTGATTGATAGCTGGACCAAAAAAAAAAAAAAAGGGCATTTTCAGTTGTAGTACACAAATATAGATACACGCAGTCACACAAAAAGCAGAAAACAGCTCATAGCAGAAAATTATAGATAAGTCATTACAGTATATTATATTATTTATCTGGACCAAAAGATTTTGATTAAATGGAAAGTTAAGATTGATGTACATCGTGTAAGATGGGAAAAGTGCCATATGCCCCATCAATGTTATAGAAGATTCTAATTATTTAGAAAAACACAGGTGAATTTTTTATTTCGAATAACAATTAGAGGTACAAGGCGAAATTATCAAAGTAAAGAAAAGATCTAAGAACTCAGACATTAAAATCTCTATGGGTTTTCTATTCCAATTAACATTTTCTGACGATGCACTAATACTGTGTCCTCAAATTTTAATAAGGATAGTGACCGAGTAACATGTTTCTTGTAAAGCCTACAATTTATTTATTTTATTTATTTTTTAAATTGTATTTCACACTAATTTACTGTGAAAGTTTCTTTTAACTTCAATCAGAAGGAAAAAAAAAAAAATACTGAAAGTCCACAATGTTCATGAAAATCCCCATTAAGGGATTGGATTCCGTCCAGCAGAAGGGGACCCCACATTCATAAATCATAACTAATTTATATGACCAGGTTTAGAATGATGAAAGGAATAAATTTGCACTCAAATAGACCCACTCTCTTTTTACCAGTTCAGTTGCTAAAGCTGGTATATCTATTCACTGTTAACAAACAAACGTGTTCTATATATAAAAGCAGAATAACAAGACGAAGATTCTATATGAATGGAATACATAAATAAACAATATCGAGTTCATATTATTTTGTCCAATTCAATATACATTAGAAATATATCGTAGATCATAGTTTCCACTTTCTTTCAGTCCTATATGTTGAGACGTCATCGAATTGCAATCATACACGAGAAAAATGTAAGAATTCAGTGTAACTAAATAGTAATCTATTTGCAAGTTGCAACCTGATTAAATCATTGAACATGCTCTGAGAGAAAGTAGTTATACATAACTGTTTATTGTAATGTTGACTCGCAGTAAGCTATGGATTACAACTTCAGAAAATTACCATACAAGGCATCTTTTTTAAGTTGCTTTCTAATGTAGTTCCAACTTCTTATTTAAAAGGAAGGGTTTTAGAGTTAGTTGACATACTCAAACAGGAATTTCACGTAGTTAATCACATAGCTTGTCAAAGGATGAACTGTTCCATCTGCCACGGCAGTTTTAGTCGCATCTTTTTCAACTGCTTCTTCAAAGTCTCCAAAAGTCTCTTGTGCTGTCTGTGCAAGCCTCTTTGTCAAACCCAAGGCTGACTCTCTGATTTCATTACAAGGTTGACCTCTAAAAAGTGATTCAATCTGCCAAATTTCAGCTTTACAGTTTCAATAAGCATTCCTTAGAGTCACGTGATAATGTTATTAAAGCATAATGCATTTTTTGATTGACACTGAACTTTAGAGTATAATAAATACTTGATATATATATGCCCACAGGAGAAATTTGGAGGAGAACAATCTGAGGAAAATTTTTCTTTAAAATCAAGCTAAAGACTTATACAAGTATTTTGAATTAGTTTTTTAAGTAATATTTAGAGCTAATAAAAGATTTTCCACTCTCATAGGTCTCTCATCATACACGAGGAAGTTACAGCTTGAAAGAAAATGTCCCATACCTCTGAGTGAATTTCTCTCATTATTTCATACATATCCAGAAGCACAAATAACTTTTCAGGGGATCTTTTGCTTTTGGCAATTGCATGTCCAAAACTGAGTAGCACTGCCACGCTACCTGCAGTAACTTCAGCAAAGCACTGATCCATGAGGGGATTGAAGCCTTCAAAAATTTGATCACAAACTTTACGTTCTCCGGCAAACAGCAACTTGACCTGTTAGAAAATAATTAGATTCTCATACAATTAGCTTGTTCAAATCTGCGTGAGCATTAGAGGGAGAACATACAGCAATCCGCATAAAATGGATCCAATTCCCAATTTTAGCTTCCAAAACTTCCCATTGCATCTTCTGAACATCATCTTTGCTAAGCTTTTCTACTCCCAATTTGCGAAGGCTTTCTTCTAAAACTTGAGAACGAGCTTCCCTAAATGAAAGAACAAACAAAATAAAAGAATGATGTGAGATGACTACATTTTAATAAGTTGCAGATGGTTTTAATTTGGTTTCTTAGAACTTGTTCATTACTTGTTGTTTGATCTATCAGTTTGAGACCATTGCAAAATAAAAGGAGATCTGAGAATCCAATCAATTATGGAAGCCTAGCAACATGATCAAGTGATTTTCTCATATTTCCAGAACACCTTCAATTGTTAAATTGATAACCAAAATATAGAAAAATTTTAAAAGTGGTACATCACCAATCATATCAGAGGGAAGCCCCTGTTTGACGATCACTATTTGGGAAGAATAGAGTTTTGAATAGAGATTTTTAGGAAAATGCGTGGTTAAAAAGTAGGGAAAAGTTTTGGACTTATGTACAGAATATTTTATTGGGTAAATGTGTGGTTGAAAATGAATATGTTAAAAAAAGAGTTCGTCGTCAAACAAAGGCTAAATCTATCGTCTTTCAGTTCTCTCTTCTGATATGCCCATGACTAAAAGAATAGTTTCTGTAGCCAAATCTGGTACTCACCTGTATATTATCAGTAACTGCTGCTGATTACCAGCCTCAACCATCTGTAGTGCTAAATCATGCAACAAAGGCAGAATCCGGGGCGGAATAAGAGTTGGTGTTGTGTATGCAGAATTTTCTTCACTATTTTGATGATCAGAGTGACTGTGGGATGATGGTATCATGCCACTGGAATCAGCCTGATCTCCCGGTGACCCAGATGATGGTCGCATAGAATTGGGAAGGCACTCAAAAAGTCGTTCAGGTTCAACAGGTTTGCTGCATAAGCAGGAATTTAGTTTAACATGGAAACAACTAACACCAAATAAAGTTGGGAGTATCATGCATCTTGGTTAATATACAATGTATGATAATACATAACAAGCATCCTGCATAAAGTAGTAATAAATCTGAAAAGTAAAGGAAAAGTTAACAAAGTCAACTTTCAAAATAAATATTGAAACTAGACAGTGCAAATTTCCTAGACGATATATTATCGTTAGTGTGAAGATAAAGGCCTAAGAATTTGTAAGGAAGTTGTATGGTTTTCATTATACACTTTGCATGATCTACCACTTTGTTAGTCAGACAAACAATTTGATACTTCAAGTACAAATATAATATAAGGTTTGTTGCCTGCCTATGGAACTCAAACACAAAATACGTTAAAACAAGATGCAGTATTATTTAAGATTCTAAAACAACTACGATGAAAGCAATATATAAAGTGTAAAACCCTAGATTGCTTAAAAAAACTAGACATAAAACCCTAACAAGGTAAAAGATGAAACTACCCCTAATAAAAAAATCTAAATAACGAGCCTGTTTGGGAGTGATTTTGATAATTGATTTTTTGACCGTTAGGAGAAAAGTGGAGTCCATCTATGAGAGAAGAAATCAAATATGACAGCTAGAATAGTGAAATAATGATCAAAAAATCAATTTTTTGGGAGAAAAAATCACTCCCAAACAGGCTGAA
>NW_019229494.1:17995-116974 GCF_002742605.1 Olea europaea var. sylvestris
TGCCCCTTGTCAAACTCACAATGTAAATGACTCGTGTACGACTTCATGCAACTGCTGAAACTAAACTGACTGAATAATGTAAGATATGCATTCTTCCATAACGAATTACAAAGAAGTGAAGGCAAATTTACAAAGTGGATATATAGAAACAATGAAATGGCAAATGAATTTCATTTGTTGGGTTGTTAGCAAAAGGTAGCAGGCGAGGCGAAGGAGACAGTAAGACCTAACAATATTCAATCTGTATAGTTCATCTTTCCTTACCTTTTTTTTGGGGGGGTTTAAAATGGCCATTATTTCCTCAATTTAGGGCTTGTGTGGAAGTGATTCTTTGAAAAGCATGTGTGGTTAAAAAGTAGGGAAAAATTATGGGGAAGTGTGAAAAATGATCTTTTGAGAGAGTGTATTTGAAAATGAGGGGAGGAAAAGTGATTTTCAAATATTTGAAACACGGGCTTAATGACATGGATGGGTCAATATCAGTTAAAAATTGAGAGCACAATGCTAATGTACTACCTTCACACAGAAGGTTAGTAGATACAGGCACTCTCTCTCTCTCTATATAATTATGTGTGTGTGTGTGTGTGTGTGTGTCTATATATGTGTATGTATGTATAAAACATACCTGTATGATGACAAAATCTGCTTAAATTCTTCTTCCAGCTTGGATATGGCCTTGGCAAGTAAATTATTTGTATGGTTGAGCACTCCATCACTACTCTTGAAGCTTTTGTGGTCACTAAAAAACCAAATGCTGTTTCTTAGTTGCTCAATTGCTTGAAGATAGCTTTCTAGGTCCTCATGTGGCCCTTTAAGTATTTTAGCTTCAGCCTACAGAAAACAAGTAAAACAAAGATATCAGCAGTTTTAAACAAGAAAAACACATCTGGGAGGCTCTGGAACAGTGGCAGCACGTGGGTGACACTTAACCCCTACCCATAACAATGAGAATTTCATAATAATAGGGGATTGAATCAGATTAACTTATAAGCAGCAAACACACATTCTACCTTAAATAGCTACCTCCTTTGGTAACAGATAAGTTATTCAATCCTATGTGTAATCCAAAAAACCAGCTAGTTATTTCTTCCAGTAAACTAACCTTTAATGATATTACTATAGTATATACAATCATCATCCTTTACATTTTATATCAACTGGCATTCTATAGAGGAGAGAGAGCATAAATTGAGGACGACTTTTGCAATCACTAAAACGTTGTCATTAACCATGAAATAATCCCACAATGCATTGTCTATAGCAATCCTGTACTAGAAGCTTTTTTCCAAACTCCAGGCTTTCAAAACGCACCAATAAGTTTACATACCAACTGGGATTCATAAAACTTATCACTTTCTTTCCATCCAATAGAACTTCAAAAGTACGTCATCGGCCTGGCCTTATATTCTATCGCTGATTCTGATAACATAAAATTGATGATGGGCAGAGACTCGAATTGTGAGACTCATTGAGTTGAAAGAAGTCTCATAACCGACGAGGCCAATCCCAGAAAACAGTTAACTCCAGGGGGCACAAAAGTTCATTTTAAAGGCACAACAGGATCTTGTCATAAGAACAGAACATTAACATCCTTTACATTGTGTCTTTACACTATTAATATAAGCTAAAAATTTCCAAGTGTCTTAAGCACAAATAAGACATAGCAAGCAGAGGGCGAAAACCCTAAGTTTGATGTCTCCCGTCATATCCAAACCAACTCCTCCACCACCCAACCCCACCGTCGCGGGCCTCTCCAGCGCCGGTCATCAGACCCAAAACCGGCGACCCACCCCAGCCGGCCTCACGCCACAAACCAGCCTCGCAAGCCCAGCAAATTCCGACCAGATCCAGGTTCCGCCCAGATTCAGTCCTCACGCACCTGATCGGCACCTCTGCAGGCCGTTCCACCTCCGGCCGGTCAGGCGCGTAGGTCACCGGCCATTCAGGTAGCGCATGAGCTGACGCGTGGCCAACACCTCCAGGTTCCTCCGGCTGCTACGAAGCCATTTCGACCAGTGGTTCCATCATCTTCCGGCCAGTTAGCACAAAATCATGGGAAACAGCCCCATGTAATGGAGGTTATGGTTTTTAGTTCACGATTTAGAGTCGAGGCGAAGGAGTTTGTAGTGACTGTTACCGCCTCTGGCGTGGTTAAGCTTTCGGAATGGCACTCGAAGATATGGGTGCTATTTGTATGGGCCGATTTGGAGCTGTGTGGATGGTGAATATGGTGGACAAGTTGAGGAGGGCCAGTAAGATGGAGGAATTCGTTGCCAAGTTCAATGAATCTTCCCGCACTTTCTTGGCGCAACGTTGTACAAGTAGTCGTGGCAGGTTTTTCATGGTAGCATAGTATGGGGAGAGGCGGAGAAAGAGGGTTGTAATGGTGCCGGAAGGTGCAAATGGAGAAGGATGGGAATCGGTTTCACGAATGTTCCAAGCAGTCATTGCTTCCTTTGTGGCCAGGGACAAGGTGGTACGTCAAACATATGAAGAAAGAAGCCGACGAGGAATGACTTATGCCGAAGTCACGACAAATGCATGGGCTTCGCAAAGTGCTGATCAGAGGGTAATGTTGCAGAAGGAAAGGGTGGGCAATGGGAGAAATGACCCTCATGTCGAAATAATAGCTCGCATACATGCATTGAAAGGAGAATTGGATGGATTAATAAAGGTTGTGAAAAGTGGGTCTATAGTGGGGTCCAGGTCAAGTTATTGTCATAAGTGTGGGGTGAGTTTGAAGGAGTCAGCTAATTTGGATGTCAAGGAGCCAGTGCCGATAGAGGTTTCGATTAAAGATAAGCAAGTGTTGGATAAGCTTTGTAGGGAGTCCCAGACGGGGTCTGATGTGAACATTTCTTCTGGAGATGAAAATCGAGACGAGATGGAAGGATCGAAAAGGGGTGGAGTGGAACCAAGGATCGAGGCATATCGAGGGACAGAACCTCGGACGGAAGTAGGAGAGCATGGCATTATGAATATTGACTCGGAAGTTTTGGAAGCGAACAGAGTTATTTGTTCTAGGATCGTGGGGTCATTAGACACGATTCCACTTGTAAAGGGTTCATTGCCAGATGATGTGCAAGAGGTTGGACTTGAACTGGGTGAACACTCAGGGTCGGCAATTGAAGACCAAGATGAGAAAACAGGCTCGGCCACTAAGGCAGTGAACACCTATAGCATGCGATACGCTAAGTCTTCGAATGAATGGGGTCTAGGGAATGATAATGCGTTGGTGGTGTGGATGGGTGGCGCTGAGAAGGGAAACACAGACAATGTTGCTGAACAGGTGGAGGAAGAGGAGGGACACTACTACGATCCTATTTATGCTGATGAGATGGCGAAAGTCAGTGCACTTGACGTCAGACCACCACCTTCAAATTGGGTTCTTCAAAGAATTCTGGACTTTAGCAAGATTGTAGGAGTGTCCTGTGATGGGTATGAAGATAGGCTCTGATAATTATTTGAGGATTTGGAGGCAAGCAGGAGACAAGGGCTGGGGACTCCAGGAGTTAAGACAAGAAGTAAGAATGATCGTGAACTTAAGCGGCTTGAATGCTCAATTAACTATGATATTAAGGGCGGCTAGTCGAGAAGAGGCGTGATGGGGAGGGATGATGGAGTTTTAGGATGATTCCGAAAATAATTAGTTGGAACGTAACAATGAAAAAGGTTAGGAGTTCGAAATCTATTGAGGAAATGGAGGGCTGACCTTGTATGTTTACAAGAAACAAAGTTGGAGGATGTGTCGAGGGATATTGTGAGTAGCCTATGGGGGGACAGCATGTGGGATGTCAGTTTGTAGGGTCATCGGGGGCCTCAGGAGGTATACTGATAATGTGGGACAACAGAGTCTCCGATATGGAGGAGGTTAGCGAAGGTCTGTTTTCTCTATCGATCTCATTTAGAAATATCGAGGATAGCTTCCGATGGATGTTCGTTGGAGTCTATGGGCCTAGCCCATGTTTGATCCCAATTAAAGTAAATTACATTACATTCCATTTTTCTCTCTCCTATTTTCAACCACACAATTTTTCATAAAATAATATTACACGTAAATCGAAAACTTTTCCTTCTTTTTCAACCACTCATTTTTCTAAAAAATACTATTCCCTCCTTTTTCATTTTCAGGTAATGGGCATCAAACAGGGGCCTAATATAGATGAGCATAGAAGTGGACTGTGGGTTGACTTAGCTGGAATGATGGCTTGGTGAAACCTTCCAACGTGTATCGGGGGAGATTTTAATGTGATCCGTTTTATTACTGAGAGGTCTAGTAGGGGGAGATTAACAAGGGCTATGGAGAACTTTTCAGATTTTATCAGCGAGAACGCGTTGGTGGACCTGCCTATAATTAGGGGAGACTTTACTTGGTCATCTAATCGGGATCAACCAATCCTATCCCGAATAGATCGGTTTTTGGTATGTGGAGCATGGGAGGCTAAGTATCCAGAGGTCATTCAGAGGAGAATGGAGAGACTGTATTCTGATCATTTCCCTATATCGTTATCTGGGAATGTGAGGCGTGATGGAAAAAAACCTTTTAGGTTTGAGAAGATGTTGCTTAAAGTAGATGGTTTTGAGGAACGAGTAAGGACTTAGTGGACGTCCTATGACTTCAGGGGATCTCCCAGTTATGTTTTGGATTGCAAATTGAAGGCACTGAAAAGGGATCTAAAGAAGTGGAATGAGGAAATGGTGGGAGATGTTAACTATCGCAAAAATCAATGCTTATCGGACATTGAGGAACTGGATAGGAGGGAGGAAAGTAGAGGACTGGCAGGGAAAGAGAGGGTGAGACGAGGAGAATTAAGGGAAGAATTGGAGAGGCTGGTGGAGATGGAGGAGACTACTTGGCATCACAAATCTAGGATCAAGTGGTTGAAAGAGGAGGACAAATGCACCCACTTTTTCCATAGGGTCGCGAACTCCAATAGACGCAACAATTCTATCAATATGTTGAAGATAGATGGCATTACCTTTGAGGATCCACAGGAGATTGGGACCCAGATGGTAAGCTTCTATCAAAACCTGTATCAGGAGCAGTTTGACTGGACACCAGAGTAGGAAGGGCTTGAGTTTTCTTTTATATCTGAGGAGGATGCCAGCTAGTTAGAAAGGCCTTTTGGGGAGGATGAAATTAGGGAGGTGATGTTCGGCATAAATGATGATAAGGCGCTAGGACCGGACGGATTTTCGTTCTCATTCTATAAGACTTGTTGGGAAGTGGTGCGATCGGATATTGTCGAAGTCCTTACTTATTTCTTTCAATGTGGAAGGTCCTTGAGAAGTGCTAATACCACATTTATTGTGCTGATTCCAAAGAAACTAGGATCGACGGATATTAAAGACTTTCGTCCTATTAGCCTCGTGAGCCGAGTTTACAAGATTATTGCGAAGATTTTGGCAAATAAATTGAAAGAGGTGCTAGGAAAAGTGGTGTCCAAGTTTCAGAATGCTTTCGTTAAAGGACGCCAGATTTTGGATTCAGTACTTATAGCAAATGAATGCATTGACTCAAGACTGCGCCTGGGTGTTCTTAGAATGCTATGCAAGCTTGACATTCAGAAAGCTTATGATCACGTAAATTGGAGATTTCTCTTGTATATGCTCAGGCAATGTAGCTTTGGGGATAAGTGGTGTAAGTGGATTCAGTTTTGCATCTTCACAGTTTCCTTTTCAGTTATGGTAAACGGCATTCCGGAGGGTTATTTATGTAGTAGCAAACGATAGAGACAGGGGGATCCTTTATCCCCGTTGCTGTTTGTCACTGTAATGGAGGCTTTCGGTAGGATGCTCAAGAAGGCCGTGGGGGAGAGTTTACTAAGGGGCTTTATGGTTAAACAGTTACAGGTATCTCATTTGCTCTTCACAGACGATACACTAATTTTCTGTGATGTAGAGGTAGAACAAATCAGGAATTTGCGGCATTTGCTCTTGTTCTTTAAAGCTATATTTGGATTGAAAATAAATCTGGGGAAATCTGAAGCTATCACAGTGAGAGATATGGATAACATGGTGGAGTTGGCTGCTATACTAGGATGCAGGGTTGCGTGATTGCCTATGACATATCTTGGACTGGCCTTTAGGCGCTCGGTTTAAAAGCACACATATCTGGAATAGTATTGTTGAAAGGGTGGAGAGAAGGCTAGCGAGGTGGAAGCGTATGTACCTCTCAAAGGGAGGTCGTCTTACTCTCATAAGGTCCACATTGTCGAACCTTCTTACTTACTTCATGTTGATTCCTATTCCTATTGCAGTGGCAAAAAAATTGGAGAGGATCCAAAGAGATTTTCTTTGGGAAGGATTAGGGCAGGAGAGGAAATTACATTTGGTTAATTGGGGTATCGTATGTTGTCCCATGAGGTTGGGTGGTCTCGGATTGAGGAGTCTCGTATTGTTAAATAAAGTTTTGTTAGGTAAGCGGTTGTGGCAATTTGAAACGGAGAGGGGGAGTTTTTGGTGTTATGGAAGGGGGATGGTGTTCAGTCGAGAGTCGGGACTCTTATGGGGTGAGTCTGTGGCGGTATATCCGGTGAGGGTGGAGCGATTTTCGGGATAAATTGACGTTTGCAGTGGGGAATGGTAATACTATCAATTTTTGAGATGATTGTTGGTGTTGAGATCAACCACTAAGATTGAAATTTCCTTCCTTGTATCGTATTGCATTGTTGCCGTCTGCCATGGTGAATGATGTTTTAGATATTCGTAATGGGAGTATCAGCTAGAACATTGCTTTTGCACGGGGTTTGCAGGATTGGGAGTTAGATGACTACGCGCTATTTTTGACATCTTTATATGAGGTACAAATCAGGGCAGAAGATGGTGATTGCAACAGGTAGAGGTTGGCACGGGATGGCATGTTTTCAATCGGCACTTTCTTTAAATCTTTATTGGGAGCTGAGAAGAGCTCTTTCCCTTGGAAGGCAATGTGGAAGAGTAAATTGCCACCACGAGTAGCATTTTTACTATGGACAGTGGTCAGAGGACAGGTGCTAAAGGCGGAAAACCTACAGACAAGGGATTTTTGTATTACAGAGTGGTGCTTTATGTGTATGAGGGATGGGGAGACGATTGATCACTTGTTCCTCCATTGTGATGTTGCTAATTTACTATGGAATGAGATTTTCGCATCGCAACACATAGATTGGGCAATGCCAAGACGTGTTAAAGGCATGGAGAAAATTTCGCGACAAGGATAGCAAACTTGCATGGGAGCTTATTTCGGGCTGCATAGTTTGGTGTGTGCAGAGAGAAAGGAACAGCCGATGTTTTGACGATCAAACAAGAACAACAGAGCAATTTAGAGAATTGTTTTATTTCACAATGTACACTTGGTTTAATGCGGTGGCTACTAGTCATATAGATGGGCCGCCCAATTTTATGTCGTTTCTTTCGGATTTGTATTGATAATACACTTCTTGTATATTATGGTTTGATTAATAAAATACTTGATTACCTTTCAAAAAAAAAAAAAAAAAAATATATATATATATATATAAGCTAAAATACGTAAAAATGTTCAGGTATTATATGAAAAAATTTACATTCTAAAGAGAATATCAACTATTTGTTATTACTGTTTCTTAACTATTATAGTACATACACCTATAGAAAATTACAATGAATTCTTACGTTGATGCATTGTACATTAATATAATGTCTGACTAATTGAATACAAAATTATGATAATTCTTCAAAGTTTCATCAGGGAGTATACCAAGTTATTATCTAAATTTTATGTTTATCCATACACACATGCACGCACCTGTTTAGATTTAGCCCCTGTTTGGTAGAGATCAAAAGTCAAATATAATCTAACTCAAAGTCAATAATTAATTTCAACCACATGCTTTATAAGACCCACAGTTTTTCATCCACATTTTTATTAACTTTTAGCAAAATTTACTAAAAATCTGATTTTAATCCCTATCAAACAGAGGCTTAATAAGTTAATCATCAATATATTTACATAGTGAAAAATATAAAATTGTGTGATGATACGATTAATCTTCGTTGTTTATTTTGATCATGGGTTTAAAAATGCTTTTTGAGGCTTACGAGCGACTCAATCCCCTCCTAAGGCTTTCATCAAATGCCTCAAAACTTACACCTCAAGTGCCAATTGGTGAGGCTCATACCTCGAGTTAATAAGACGAGGCCTCAAGGCTAAGTCACAGGGTGACTAAGGTGTTCGTCTTCTTGTCTTGCTTTACATAGACATTTTATTAATATTCTTAGCTTCTTAGGGTATTTTCTAAGAACTCATTATTTTACGGACTTTTTTTTTTGTTTTTTCTTCTATAGGGAAAGGAAAATACACAAATTCAAGTAGAGAACGACACTGAGAATTAAATTCAAAGATGATTCCCTTAGAGATCCAACTTGTAGTTATGATATATGAGACTTCTAGATTGTTTCCACTTTTACTACAGTTTTGTTATGTAATTACTAATTTGAGAAGTTATTTTTGTTGCTGCTTTTACCTATTTATTGTTGTTTTGAAAGCTGGACATTTAATTTAGTTAATTTGATTTATTATGGATCCTCAAGATGGTTTATGGTTTATTATGAGCATATTTTGTATTTTTATTACGCTCATTAAATTATTTCATTGGTTAGTCTTAAGGCATATGGATAACGCCTCGTCTCACGTATGTAAAACACCTCAGTACCTGATTGAATATTTTTAAACATTGATATTGATAATAATATAAGCAAACAATGAGGAAATGACTTGTGCAGATGATCTTAATGGGTTGAATTGAATAAAAAATATAAATGTAAAGGAAACACCAAGAAAAAAATCACAAAGGGACATTATCAAATATACTATTGCTCTTATATTCACTTAACTTGAATCTTGAAGATTTAAAATCAACAAATGCACATGTATGTGTACATATACGAGTCAGTTAACATCTTGACATAACGGTCGCAAAAGATTTTCATTTGATGATGGCCCAACTTAAAATTAAATAAATAAATACATACATTAAAGAAAAAGGAAAAACACAAAACAAAGAAGCAAGAAAAAATAGCATATCGTAAAAGCTAACCTGAACTGAAATATCAAATTGCGACAGTATGACTTCTGCGGCCTTTAATGTTTTATCGATGTTCTCATGAGCTTTCCGAATAGCAAGTGTTCTGATCTATAAAAAGAAAATCTGAGTAAGAATCACAAAATGCTGAGAAGAGGCAATGCTAGTAAAGATCATAAGTTCAAATCTCATAATTTGTTAGCAAAGCAAAAGAATCAAAATTAATATCAAATATGATTCAGAAGAAATTTTGTATGAAAACCATGACAATTATGAGGCAAAAAAGAAAATTCAAAAATTGAAGCATATTAAATACACATTTAAAACCACTCCACATTTCCCCAATTATTTGTACTTTATCAACGAAAAGAAGAGGTCAAGTAGTTTTCTGCCTGGCAGGATTGATTTTCAGTGAACTTTTATTTTCTTGTGCATATATTAATTTTCTTGTGGTTTCAAAGTATGAACAAAGGCAAGTCAGAGCACTAAAGCAGCCTAAAAATGAATATCTTTTCCTTGTTTCAGCTTAATGATGTTAGCGAATAAAACCTGAGAAAGGTACAAAAAGAAGATCAAGAAATTTGAATTTTGGTTTCATTGCTTTTTTTGCTCTTTCTTTCAAGGTTCCTCAGTTTTCTCAGTAACCATAAAGGAAATTGAATAGTGAATACCAGAAAGTATAAACACAAAATCAAGTTGAAAATGGTGAAATCCCCTTCTGAACAGCATGGCTGATCATCTACAAATGAAAAATCTAATGCAAAAAGCCATGGACTGCCATATTGAAATCCAAGTTTGCAGAAATTAAAAGCAGTAATACAGTAAACAAGGCTTCAGATCATAAATTTGTCGCTCGGTCTCACATTTCAAGAATGGCTGTTATTTGATCAGAAACCACAAAAATGGTAATCTTCTTTCCTATAAAATTCACATTTTTTCTTTTAATATCCAAGGTAAAATTAAGCAAAGGCAAGTTCTTTTACACCAAACCCAACTAAAAACGCCTTTCTTCCTTTCTCACTCCTTGGTAATTTGTTGCCACCATACTGAAAAAAAGTAGTAACAGAAATCAGATCAAGAACCAGGACTTGGGCTTCTTTCTTTATTCAGTATCATTTCAAGATTTCCATTGACTATCACATAGCAATCAGAAAATTGAACTGGGCATAACACAAATCTAACTTAAGAGCATGTTTTGGAAAAATTACTTGGGTGGGTTGCATGGCGGTTTCAAGCGCGGAGAGTCGGTGGTCAAAGGAGCCCAAAATGGATACCGTTTTATCAGTGATTGATTCGCTCTTCTGTAGTGCCTCCCTCATCTTTGTTGCTCTTTCACTCAGCATATCCACTCCTCCACCACCACCTGTTGCTGTTGCTGCTGTTCTGACTGGAACCCCCATCTCTCTTTCTCTCTCTCTAAAATCTCTCCTCAAATCAACCTGTGTTTGATTTCAAATAGGAATCGCCAGAGAGAGAAGATAACAAGGAAGAGTGTCAAAAGAAAAGAAAAACGAGACATTTGCGTGGAAAAGCAGTGTATTTAGGACAATTCATCAAAATCTTGCAAGCCAGAGGGGCTGAAAATAATAATGGGGGATTTTGTTAAAAAGCTCATTCAAACAATGTATTTCTTTAAAGGAAAAATTTTATAAATGAGAGTTTAACTATCATACATTTTAAAATTAAGAAAATAAATTTCAAACTTCAAAAATTAGATTTTTATTAATTTTTATTTATGATTTAATTAATTAATTATTTATTTTATTGATTAAATATATTTAGGTCACTCATCAATACAATTTGGTCACAATTAATGATTTAGTTATTTAGTTATTATTTTTTTTATCACAAATCAAAAATTTTATATCACAAATTATTTTACGATAACAATTCAAAAATCTTATAGGTCACAGTTTGTTTATCGGTCACAAATCAAAAAAATTATAAATCACGATTTATTTATTGGTCACAAATCACAGATTTTTGAAGTCACAAATTATCAACTTATCGGTCACAGATTAACAATTTTTTATGTCACACGTTATTTCTTGATCACAATTTATATTTTTAATTGGTCACATATTATTTATTGGTCACATATTAACCAATTTAATGGTCACAGTCAACCAAATAATTTGTAACTACCACCAACACTTGTGACCAACATCTCACCACCACCGTCGCCGCCAAAACCACCACCACCACCAACTCTCGATTGTTGGACAGTTGGTAACGATCCCCCAAATAATGGGTCACAAACACTTTCTTACTATACTGCCACCACAATCGCAACCCGCAAGCATCATACCACCGCCATCGCCACCGCCACCGCCACCGCTACCGTTACCACCATCGTCATCACAGTCGCCACACCACCACTACCAAAATATTACTACGACGCTGCACCTTTGCCTCCAACTACACTAACCAGAGCCACCACCGCCACAAGATCGACAACTCTTAAAACCTCCCCACCACCAAAATACCAACAACACCTACACCACCATCGTGGCATCACCACAACCACCACTACCACCGCATACTACTGTCCACCACCGCCGCCGCCACGAGTTCCACCATCAATCTCAGTCATTATCACTGTAAGCACCATCACCACCATTCAAAATTCACCACCAACCAACAATCACAAAAATCACCTCAAGACCATCGCCAAAGTAGCGAAGCAGTCGCCGGAAACCACAAAAAATCCGACCATGTCAAAAGAACCCTCCTTCCTACCATGTAATGTTGAAATCGCTACCTACCTTCCTGCAAGCAGCAATATCAGATCGCCATCCACCCTCCTAGGTAGAAGTCGCGTGACCCACACGCTCCTCTTTCTGACAGTGTCGGTCTCTCGCAGTGGCAAAGACCTTCTTTCGACGGCGCTCCTCCTTCAATGGCACGACAGGGCTCGCAGTCGGTGGTGGCGCTAATTCTCTTATTGCAACGTCAACATTAGTCTCCTGTAGTTGTGTAGATCTCGCAGTCAACTGCCGTGCGAGAGAGAGAGAGAATTGGGGGCAGGGGGAAATGAAAGTGGAAGAATAATTAGGGTATGAAATTATTATTTATTAGATTAATTTTTAAATATATTAATTAATTTAAAAAAAAATTGATTTGTGAAATATTAAACATTGCATCTTATTTATGAAATGGAGATTTTTAATCTATTAGAATCTGTAATTTCCACTTGTTTAAATAAACTCATTTCAATGTTTGTTTGTATAATAGCCTTCAATTACAAAATACAATAAACAAATAATATCAAAAGTACAAAATGCCCTCACCATGAAAAAAACTCAAATACCCCTTTCAATTCATTTAAATTTCTTATTTCATCTTCAAAAATCATCGTCTTGCTTTCCCTGTAGTACTATAAAATCTTTTTATCTATTACTTCACCCATCTTCTTCAATATTTTGAGCATTTGAACAAAAATATTAATTTTTATACCATTTACATTGAAATCTCTCCTATATTTGAAGAAAAAAGAAATGTATTTTTAGAAATGTCGTGTATATTGATACTTTTATTGTTGAATATTGTATGAAATGATATTTTAGTTGATTTTTTTCTTACATTTGATGTATTTTGGCTGTCTACAATTATTGGACGATAACGACACTTCAGTCGTTATCTGTAGTGTAGAACGATACTACAATCGTTATCGTCGATGTAAAGCGACAGTAAAACCATAAGTGTAATAGGTGTTTGAAAACTATACATAACCATATCACTTGTACGGATCATGTACCACTCGGTGAGAGACATGAACGATGAAGACAAAATGATACATCTGTTGGTTTTTGTGGTTTATGATGTGCTATTTTTGTAATATTGAAAAATAATTGTGGTGTTATAATATTCTGCTTTTGTCATTTTAAAAAACAAACTATTTATAATATTTGGAACGATTGATTTTGTCATTGTCTTAGGATCGATGAAATTAGAATGACAGATATACTTTTATTTCGTTATTATAAAACAATATTGGTGTTGTTTTAAATATTTCACCTAAAAAATATAAAAATGATGTTCAAAAATTAAATATTATTGATTTAATAGAAACTAATTTCAAAGTATACATGGTATCAATTATTCGTATCGTGTTTATATACGTAACGGCACTTGTGTTGTTTTCTTTTTTCATGTTGATTAAGTAACGAGTATGTCTCTCAAATTTTATAAATGTCATGTCCATCTTACAATTTAATGAGTTCAAATTATCGATTTTTGAAACTCAAACGGGTCGTGGGTACTCATACTCATATTTATAGACAGAACGACACATATATCGTTTAATAACACCTTGTCGTTATGTTGATTTCTCTATTATTTTACTCATTTTTCATCGAAACGACATCAAGTATTGGACTCCTTAACTTAAGAAAGTCGAAAATGTTATTTATATGACAAATGCCGGTAGAATTGACATATATTGTATAATATTAAGTTGGAGAAATCGCAGGACATTATCCACATTCGTTAGAAAATATAATTAATGAACACCTCTTGAATTTTGTAAATATCATGCTCATCTTGCAACTTAAATGAGTTCAGCTTATTGATTATCGAGGCTCGGATAGATCGTGGGTACTTATAATTGTGTTTATAGATAGAACGACACACGTGTAGTTTAACGACACTTTTATCGTTATATTGATTTCTCTAATATTTTGCTTCGTTTTCACCGCATCAATCTCAAACATTAGACTCCTTAACTTAAGAAAGTTAAAGATGATAGATATGTAACAAATATTGGTAGAATTGACATAAATGGTATGATATCGAGTTGGAAAAATCCTAAGGCATTATCAATATTCGTTTGAAAATATAATTAATGAGCATATCTCTTAAATTTTGTAAACAAGACGTCCATCTTGAAATTTAAATGAGTTCACCTTATCGATTATCGAGGCTCAAATGGATCGTAGGTGCTCATACTTGTGTTTATAAGCAGAACAACACATGTTTAGTTTAACGACACTTTTGTCGTTATGTTGATTTCTCCAATATTTTACTTCGTTTTCACCATATCGACTTCAAGCATTGCACTCCCTAACTTAAGAAAGTCGAGAATGTTACTTATGTGACAAATATTAGTAAAATTGACGTAGATTGTATGATATTGAGTTGGAGAAATCACAAAGCATTATCTACATTCGTTAGAAAATATAATTAATGAACATATCTTTCAAATTTTGTAAACGCCGTGTCCATCTTGCAATTTAAATGAGTTCACCTTATCAATTATCAAGACTCAAATGGGTCGTGGGTACTCATACTTGTGTTTATAAGTAGAACGACACATGTTGTTTAATGACACTTTTGTCGTTATATTGATTTCTCCAATATTTTATAAATATCGTGTCCAACTTACAACCTAAATGAGTTTAATTTATTGATTCTCTAAGCATAAATGGGTCGTGACTACGTATACTCATGTTTATAGACAGAACGACATAAGTGTCGTTTAACAGCTATTGTGTCGTTCTGTTGATTTCTCAAATATTTTGTTACTTTTCCAATGCAGCAATCTCAAATATTAGATCTCCTAACTTAAGAAAGTTAGAAATGTTGATCATGAGACAAAGAACGATTAAATTGACATAGATTATACGACATTGAGTTTGTGAAATTACAAGTCATTGTATTGATTCGTTAGAAAATATAATCAATGAGCACATTTCTCAACTCTAGTAAACAGAATGTTCATATTGCAATTAAAATGAGTTCAACTTATTAATTTTCGGGGGCATGGATGGGTCGTGGCTAATATACTCGTATTTATTGACAGAATGACACGAGTGTCGTTTAACAGCTCTTGTGTCGTTCTATTGATTTCTCGAATATTTTGCTTATTTTCCAACGCAGCGACCCCAAACATGGATCCCTTAACTTAAGAAAGTTAGAATGTTTGATCACTGACAAAGAACAGTTGAATTGACATAAATTATACAACATTGAATTGGTGAAATCGTTAGTCATTGTATTGATTCGTTAGAAAATATAATCAATGAGTGCATCTTTCAACTTTTGTAACCAAAATGTTAATATTGCAATCTAAATGAGTTCAACTTATTGATTCTCGGGGCATGGATGGGTCGTGGCTACGTATACTCGTATTTATAGACAGAATGACACAAGTGTCATTTAACAGCTCTTGTGTTGTTCTGTTGATTTCTCAAATATTTTCCTTCTTTTCCCAACGCAGCGACCTCAAACATGGATCCCCTAGCTTAAGAAAGTTAAAAAGGTTGATCACATGACAAAGAACGGTCGAATTGACATAGATTATATAACATTGAGTTGGTGAAATCACTAATCATTGTATTGATTTGTCAGAAAATATAATTAATGAGCACGTCTCTCAACTTTTGTAAACGGAATGTTCATATTGCAATTGAAATGAGTTCAACTTATTGATTCTCAGGGCATGAATGAACTGTGGCTACGTATACTCATGTTTAAAGACAGAACGACACAAGTGTCGTTTAACAACTCTTATGTCGTTCTATTGATTTTTCAAATATTTTACTTTTTTTTCAACGCAGTGACCTCAAATATGGATCCCCTAACTTAAAAAAGTTAGAAAGGTTGATCACGTGACAAAGAATAATCGAATTGACATAGATTATACAACATTGAGTTGGTGAAATCGCTAGTCATTGTATTGATTTGTTAGAAAATATAATCAATGAGCACATCTCTCAACTTTTGTAAACAAAATGTTAATATTGCAATCGAAATGAATTCAAATTATGGAATATTAAGTCCCGGAAGGCTCATGGCTGCTCATACTCGTGTTTATCGACAGAACGACACAAGTGATGTTTGACGGTAACTGTGTCGTTCTAATGGATTTTCCTATATTTCGCTTCATTTTCATCGCGTCGACCTCAAGGATCGGACCTCCTAATTTAAAAAAGTCAGAATTATTAATTACGTGACGAATAACGATAGAATTGACATAGATTGTAGATGTCGCGTTGGTGAAATCACAAGTCACCATTCACATTCATTGGAAAACAAAAGTAATGAGAGTATTTTCCAAATTATGTGAGCGACATGTCCATCTCGCGACTTAAATCAGTTCAAATTATCGAATATCGAAGCCCGGAAGGCTCATGACTGCTCATACTCGTGTTTATCGACAGAACGACACACGTGACGTTTAACAGCACCTGTGTCGTTCTGTTGGTTTCTCTTATATTTCGCTTCATTTTCACCACGTCGACCTGAAGGATTGGACTTCCTAACTTAAGAAAGTCAGAATTATTAATTACGTGACGAATAACGATAGAATTGACATAGATTGTAGATGTCGTGTTGGTAAAATCACAAGTCACCATCCACGTTCATTGGAAAACAAAAGTAATGAGAGTATTTCCCAAATAATGTGAGTGGCATGTCCATCTGGCGACTTAAATGAGTTCAAATGATCGAATATCGAGCCTCAGAAGGCTCTTGTTTGCAAATTATTGACTTAACGACACCTTTATTGTTCTATTGGTTTTTCCTATATTTGGCTTCATTTCCACCGCGTCAACCTAAAAGATCGGATCTCCTAATATAAAAAAGTCAGAATTATTGATTACGTGGCAAATAACGACAGAATTGGTATAGATTGTAGATGTCGCGTTGGTAAAATCACAAGTCACCATCCACATTTGTTGAAAAACAAAAGTAATAAGAGTATCTTCCAAATTATGTGAGCGGCACCCATCTCGTGACTTAAATGAGTTCAATTATCGAATATCGAGCCCCGAAAAGCTCGTGGTTACTTATACTCGTGTAGATAGCAGATTTATTTTATATATTAAATTTCATAATTTTTCTAGCAATTCCAGCATACTCGAAAATACAGGATAAAAAAGAAACTGTGTCTGCACACACAAATATAGAGTGCATATTGCATAATTTTTCTGTCTATATACATAATCTTAGTTTTTGTCCAAAGTCATGGTGGTGATATAGTTCAGACGCTAAATCAGTTTGTCGCAGTAGTTTTTGCGGTGCTCAGATTCTACGGATTTTACCGTTGTATCCTGGGAAACAGACGCTCGGATTAAACCTCAAATACTTACAGTGAGGGGGCAAATCTGTTTTAAGGAAATCGTGTTCGCACAAGTTTCAAGTTGAAGATTTATTTATTTTCTGTAATTTACATATTTATTTATTTAGCGATTTACATATTTGCAGTTTAATTTTATGCTTTGTAGATTTTCTAGTTTATTTTGTTTTATGTGTTTCATATAATTTTACAGTTTATTATCTGTATGTTGAGAAAAAAATTTGAAGAAAATTAATTAGTTTGATAACATCCGATTTGGTAGTTGTCCAACCGGTATTTATTTAGATAATATATGGAAATACGATATTTCTACATTTTGGTGTACGTAAGTGCATATTCGGTATATTAGTTGCGTATACGGTATCTAGCAAATATGTGTAAATCACTCACTGTATATGAAATGAAATAAAAATAATTTGTGAAAATTTTGTGCAAATACGGTGAGCTTTCTACAAATACGGTAGGCAGTATATATGGTAAGCTGCAAAATACGGTAAGGTGCAAATACGGTAAGTTGCCTGCAAATACGATAGGTGCAAATACGCTAACCTGCATGTACAGTAAGCTATCTGCAAATACGGTAAGTGGCATATACGGTATATGCATATACGGTATGTTTAAAATTGGTATCTAAACTACACATATGGTGAAAATTTCGGAACGACACAAGTATCGTTACTGACTTGAAAACGACACTTGTGCTGTTATGTGTATAAATATGAGTATAAGTAGTCACGGTCCATTCTTTTCCTTCAAAATAATAAGTGAAACTTATTTATGTTGTAATATATACATGATACGTACAAAAGTTAACAGATATTTTTATTAACTTAATCGACACATATAAGTGTGATAACTTGTATTTTCACCATCTCATTAATATAAAAATTATGTCATTTAAATCATTTTTTGTGACTAGGCAATTTTTTGTGTTATATACGTTAGTGCATCCATTATTACAATCATTTCGTTGAAAAAATAAAACTACAACAGATAACGACTGTAGTATCATTTTTCTTTACAGATAACGGTTGGAGTGGAGTTCTATATTTCAGATAGTAGTTGGAGTGTTATTACATCCAATGGTCGCAAAGAACACAAAAAGCACACTAAATACACAAACAATACCTACTAAATATTATTTAATATTATATTTAATAATAAAAATACAACATAAATGCGATTTTTAAGAGCATCTTTCTCATTTCTTCAAATGTAAATGTAATTTTTCAATGTAAATGATATGATAACCCAACTATTGTTCAAATACTAAAAAGATACCCAAAATAAGTGAGAATATAATAAAAAATATAATTTTAGGATAGCAAGAATGGTGATTGAAGAGAAGAAAATAAGTTATTGTAATTTTGAAGACTTAAAATTGAAGAAGATGAAAGGGGAAAAAGACGTTATTTAAAAAAAAAAAAAATTAGGAAGGTGGATGAGAAATGACGGGATGAAATGAAAAAATTGAAAGATATTAAGTTTACAACAAAAGGATAATTTTGTCATTTTGCCAACTAAAATATTTTATAATTTTCTATTTATTTTTATTATTGATTCAATGCTATTTAACCAAAATCATTGTCTAGTTAGGCTAATGGGCCAAATTCCCCAATAATAATTGGTGCTAAATTAGAATTAGAAATAATTTTTTTATTCAATTAAAATAGGATATAGTTTCGTTTTATTTACTATTATTACTAGTATTTGACACGTGCGTTGCACGAGTTTTGTATTTATTGTATTTTTATTAGCCTCAAAATAGTAGATTTTTCAAAACTGGTTGAAAATTCGAAATATTTAGTGAAATCTAATCGTTTGGTTCATTACACTATCGCGGGATGCATAGAGATTTCTTTTTCATTTTTTATATTTTTCCTCATTTATTTATTTTTTATTTGTTTTGTTCATATTATAAATATTTTTTTCCAATTCAAAATCCTTTTTAATTCGTTTTTCTTTATGAAAAAATTTAAAATTTTTAATTTTAATTAAATAATATTTATATGTTATTTATTTAATTTTCGCAACATTCTTTTGTTATTATATAATTTTTGAAGATTGTTTAAAAAAAATCTTCATATTATAAATAATTTTTTATTTGATTTAAAATTCTTTTCGTTCTATGATTCAAATTCTTTTTTCTTCATACTATAAAAAAACTAAATGATTTAACAAATTAAAGATATTAGCGTTAAAATTGTAGATTTTTCAAAACTAATTGAAAATTTGAAGTATTTGGTGAAATCTAATCATTTGGTTCATTACATTATCGCAGGATGCATGGAGATTTCTGTTTCATTTTTTAATTTTTCGCCATTTATTTATTTTTTATTTCTCTTGGTTCATATTATAAATATTTTTTAGATTTAAAATCCTTTTTAATTCTTTTTTCTTTATAAAAAAGCTTAATTTTTTTCAATTTTAATTAAATAATATTTATATGTTCTTTATTTAATTTTACAACATTCTTTTGTTTAATTTGTTTTGTTTTTATTATATATTTTTTGAAGAGTGTTTTAAAAAAATTTCTTCATATTATAAATAATTTTTTATTCGATTTAAAATTCTTTTCGCTCTAAGATTAAAATTCTTTTTTCTTCATATTATAAAAAAATTGAATGATTTAACAAATTAAAGAAGAAGAAAAAATTGCAGGCAAAAAAAAAATTATTATAAAGTTTTTAATTAAATTGAAATAATTAAAAATAAATTTTATTTAATTAAAATTTAAAAAATGATAAAATGAAAAGAATTTTAAATCAAAAAATAATTTATTTATAATATGAAGTAATTTTTAAAAAAATATAATAAAAATAAATAAATTTAAAAAAGTTATGAGAATTAAATAAAAAATATATAAATATTATATAATTAAAATTAAAAAAATAAAATTTTATCATAACAAAAAAAAAATTAAATAGAATTTACTCTCCTTTTAAATGAGAGAATTTAAACTCTCGAAAGGAGAGATTCTCTTTGTTTATCTTCGTGGATGGAGGACAAAAAAATTCACTTTTTTATTTTTTTAAATTTTGTTTGATTTAAAACTATTTTTAATTCTTTTTTCTTTATGATTAAACTTAAATTTTTAATTTTAATTAAATAATATTTATATATTCTTTATTTAATTTTTGTAACTTTGTTTTCTTATATATTTTTTGAAAATTGTTTTGAAATTTCTTTTTTCTTCATATTATAAGCGAATAAGTTTTTATTCGATTTAAAATCCTTTTCGTTTATGATACAACGTAATTTGTTCAATTTTAGTTAAATAATATTTATTTTTAATTTTAATTATCTCAATTTAACAAAAAAAACTCTATAATAACATTTTTTCATTTTTTTTATTTTTGTCCGCAATTTTTTTGTTCTTTAATTTGTTAAATTATTTAATTTCTTTAATTCTTAAAAAATCTCAGAAGATTAGAACCTCAAATTAAAAATAATCTATATCTAAAACGAATTATTCCAAAAAAACAAAAATGACACACCTATTAAGAGGTAGAGGATGAAGAAAGGCAGAGTGGAGGACCACTCCATTGACACAGTAGTTGTAATATTTTCACATTACCCATTTATTATCACACCCTAAAAGACAACAAAAATCAAGAACCAGCACCACAGACAATGTATTAAATACAAAATAAAAATAAAAATGAGGAGCTTACATGTCAAGTAAAGAGATAGCAAATATACAGAGATCTTATCGGACGATTCTAATCTTAGTTTCGTGAAATGAATCTTGCAAGAAAGGGTTAGGGCCTCAATTTCTAATGGGGTTTCTTTTTAACTGTCATTCACAGTAAAACTTTATCAACTGAACGTGTTTTCCAAACTTTCTTCCATTCCCAATATAAACACTTTCCATTCTTATTGAACAATGACCCTTTTCCATAATCATTTCACTTGTAATCCTTCCCTTCACATGAATATATAACTGAAGAATGAGAATTTGTTAAAATATTTTATATTTAGTGAGGTACACATCATATACCACCTAACATTCAAAATAAGAAACCTCTCTTTGAGCTACAAAATTTTTACAATAGTACAAAAATTCGTTGCAATGAAACTAGTCTCAAACTTTTAAAACATGCTTATAACATGAGTAACCATTTCAATCACCTACACCTTAACTATTAGTTCAACTACAAATCTGCCAACACCAAATATTTCCTTAACTACAATAAAATACTATACACATAATCACCTAAACTATAATTGTTCAAGCAAACAAAAAAAATCAGAAGCTAAAATTATGATTAATGTACAGTAAAAACGAATTATTTGTAAAAGAAAAATCACCCTCAAACAAAGCAAAAATGAAATCAACATATCTGAAGTCGATAATTTTCAATTTGTACATTAATCCGTTTTTTTTGCCTATAACCTTCACACAAGTCCAAACAAAGTCAGAAGGAAATAATGAAAATCTCAGAGTGGACACGAACAAAATAAAACAAAAAGAATAAAAAAAATTATAAATGAACAAACTTGAGATCCCCATAGCCCAACTTCTAGCGAAATTTTGTGGTATTTTGTTAACAATTTATTAAATTTTCGAAAAAAAAAGAAGAAAAAGCTGGAAGATTCACGACAAAAAATACAAAAGAACATACATAAACTCTAATTTCTTCTGAGATTTCACGATATTTTAGGAGCGATTCATTAAATCTCACAAAAAAAAATCAAGATTTAGCAGTAAAATGTACAGCAGAAGAAATTGAAGGTTTAAAAATTAGGTATACAGGTAATCGCCTCAATTGTGTGTGGAGTTGTTGGGTATTTTTGGAACAATCGAGAGAGGTAGATTGAAATTAAGGTTAAAGGTCGAGAAAAATTAGTATCATAGCAACGCAGAGTAAGAGTGAAATTAGGATTAAATGCAAAAAAAATTGTGTTTTAAACGAAAAGAATTAAGAAGAATTTTAAATCGAAAAAAATATTTATTCAAAAAATATAATAAAAAGAAAATAAAAGAAATTACAAAAATTAAATAAAGAATATATAAATATTATTTATTTAAAATTGAAAATTTAAGCTTTATTATGAAGAGAAAAGAGTTAACAGAAATTTTAAACTGAAACAAAAATATTTTTATAATGTGAAAAAAAAATTATATATATCTCCATGTCTAGAGAAAAGAGTTAAAAGAAATTTTAAACCGAAAAAAAAATATTTTTATAATGTAAAAAAAAAAATTATATATATCTCCGTGCATGGAGACATTTGTCTACATGCATGGAGATTCCATACAAGGAGACACTGTCTCCTCTGTGTCGTTTTATGTTATAAATATATATTTTTTTCAATTTAAAATTATTTTTAATTCTTTTCTCTTTACATTTTTTACTTACAAGTAACTTTTTGTAAAATATTTTCTGTCTTATATTATCTTTATTTTTAATTTTTTAATATAAAAGTGATTTTTTTCTTATATCCCTACTATATATATCTATGTAAGAGTGGTTGAACACGGAGTGGTGGAAGGTATGAAAATTGCGTATTGTAGTATTTTCTTACAGTATAATAAAATATATATCAAGGCAAATGACGTCATTTTGCTCCCTCACTTAAAAAAAAAAACAAAAAAGTTACAGTAAAACAAAATGGATTAAGTCACTGTTACTTTCTATAATAACTTCACATTCTCATTTTTATATAGAGATATATTTTAATAACCACACAATTCATATATATTTTTTCAAAAATGAGTGATGATAAAATGTTTGATTGTACACTATACCTTTGTTTGGACTTCACTTTATTCAAAATATATTTTTCATTATGCCCTTGTTTTAGCCACATTATTTTCATATGAATGTATTTTTGAATAATTTATTGATGAAAAATGCGTGACTAAAAAATAATAAAAAATTTTGAATTTGCTTGTAATATTATTTTATTGAAAAATGTGTAATTGAAATGATATCAAATCATTATTTAAAAATGTATTTTTTGAAAGAATGTGGATCAAATAGGGCACATGTTTTTTTTCAACAACATATTATTTAAAAAAATAATATTACACGTAAATTCAAAGTTTTTTCTTCTTTTTTAAATACAAATTTTTTAAAAAATCACTATTTTAAAATATATTTTCCCCTAAAAATTAATTTTAATGGAGCTCAAACAAGATCCATAAAACTAATTAAAGTTATCTCTTTTACAAATTTCTTAAATAATGTTAATGTATATACAATGTAAATGTTAGTTAGTCCCACATTGGTTAGAAAGGAAAATATTTCTATCAAATTAGGTTATAAATAGGATACCTCTCTTGTAAACAAATCACACTATTCAGTACAATTCTTTTCTCTTTGTATTGTCTTATTTTCTCTCTAAAATTCAACTTGATATCAGAGCTACTATTCTTAGTGTTCTAGATATATCAAGAGTTAAGTATGTTCTGTGATTGCCACTATTAGTGGATCCTTCACATCAGAAAAACCTCTTGTATATCCTTTTCATACTTGTTAGGTCGTCGCTATAGTCGGAATCTTATTCTCCATCGACATCATCTCAGCCACCACTCCATCAGTCATTTCCTGACCAATTCAGTTCGATTCCTATTATTTTTATCTCTATCTCCTTCTAATTTCGTGCACATTATGGAGCATCTTGAGGCCTCACAACCTATTGCCATTGTCATGGAAGGACTCAACTACACTATATGGGCTCAGGCTGTGTCAAGCTTTCTTAAGGGCGGAAAACTCTGGCGCTATGTTACTGGTGATATCAGCAAACCAGAGAAAATCGCTGGAGAAGACAACACAAAATGCATAGATTGTCTCGAAGAATGGGATAGCAAAAACCACCAAATTATCACTTGGATTCGCAACACATGCGTACGCTCCATCAGTCTCCAGTTTGGTAGATTCAAGATTACCAAGTCAGTATGGGATTTTCTACAAAAACGCTATACCACCGCAGATCTGTCTCATCAATACCAACTTCTAGGCACTCTACATCGTATGCAACAACAGCCTGGATAATCCATTAATAATTTCTTATCTGAGATGCACTATGTTTGGGATCAACTTGCTTTCTCAGAACTAGAGTTTACAGATGCTGACGATGTTAAAAAATTTTTTAACTATCGAGATCAACAACACTTGGTTCTCTTTCTCATGACCCTCACTAATGAGTTTGAGCATGTTCGTGCATCTCTCCTTCACCGCAGTCCCTTACCTACTTTAGATCAAGTTGTTACTGAACTTCTTTCGGAGGAAACTCGTCTTGCCCCTCGCAAGACTATCTCTACAGATGCTGTCTTCGCCACTCCTAGAGAACCTCAACCCAGCAACAAAATACATCCATCTGGATCTTTTCAACCCAACAACAAAGGGCATCCATCTGGATCTTCAAGATTCTGCAATTACTGTAAGAAACTAGGACACATTCTCTTGGAAAGCCCGGTTCAAGTTTGCCAATTCTGTCAAAAGCAAGCCCCTGGTCATCTTCAGCGTGATTGTTTCCAAAACCCTAATAGACACTCCCAACAACACATGTCTCGCGGTACTCCTTCTAGATCTGTCGCCACTACTGCTGAAGGTTCATCATCCACTACTACCAGTGAGACGTTTTCTGCTTCTGACATAGAGGAAATTGTCAAACAAGTCCTTGCTCATTCTGGTAATTTACCCTCTACTGCTATGTCAGTCACCTCAGGTAATTCATCTTGGTTCTTTGACTCTGCATGTTGTAATCACGACACCTGATTCCACTATATTGCCACCAAATGTCTTGCTAATCATACTCCGACTATTCAAACTGCTGATGGTTCTTCTATGACCGTGAGTCATATCGGAAAAATCTCAACATTAAACACTTCACTTCCTGATACTTATTGTATTCCCTAACTCACTCTCAATCTTATATCTGTTGGTCAATTATGTGACTTCGATCTAACTGTCATCTTTTCTGCTTCTGGTTGTTGTGTGCAGGATCCAAAGACGGGACAAACTCTTGAGATAGGCCGTAAGGTTGGACGACTCTTTGAGCTCATCAATCTTCACCTTCCATCCCGTTTCTCCTCATTAGTTCAGACAGCAGCCCCACTCTCATCTACCCCATCCATCAGTCTCTGGCATTCTCGTTTGGGTCATGCTTCTATTAGTCGTCTTCAATTTTTAGCATCTAGTGGTTATTTAGGGCTTGTTAATAAAGAACAATTTGATTGTCTTCCTTGTCAACTTACAAAACAATCGACATTGCCATTTCACAAAAGTGATTCATTTTCTTCTGCACCATTTGATTTGATTCACTCTGATGTTTGGGGGCCATCTCCCACTGCTACTATGGGAGGCTCTAGATATTTTGTAATTTTTATTTATGATTACTCTCGTTACACTTTGATATTTCTTATACGTAATCGATCTAAATTACCTCAGTTGTACCTTAATTTTGCTACCATGGTCAAAACTCAATTTTCTTGCAATATCAAAGTGTTTTGTGCTGACAATGCTGCTGAATACACAGACTCTAGAGTCATTACCTTTCTTCGCCAACATGGCACTCTTCCTCATCGTTCATGTCCAGGCACTTCTCAACAAAATGGGTGTGCTGAGCGCAAACACTGAGACATTCTCAATACCGTTCGTGCTCTTCTCATATCTGCTTCGTGTCCCAAGCGCTTTTGGGGTGAAGATGCTCTTACAGCTGTTTATTCCAAGAACCGGGTGCCTTCTCCCATCATTGGGAATCAATCACCATTTGAGCGTCTTTATGGTCACCCTCCTGACTATAACACTCTTAAGGTATTCAGTTATGTTTGTTTTGTTCTTCTTCAGCCTCATAAGCGCACCAAATTGAAATCTAGATCTCGACTATGTTGCTTCTTGGGATATGGTGTTGAACACAAAGACTACAGATGTTGGGATCCTTACTCCAAACGTCTCCGAGTATCTCGTCATGTTGTTTTCTGGGAACACAAGATGTTTGCCTCCATATCCAAGTTTCACCTGTCATATGACAATACCTCTATCCTATTCACTAACCTCTCCACAGATCTTTTTCCTGACACTCCTGAGACAAACTCTTCTTCTGAGTCATCATCTCCACCAACACACCCTATCTCTTTCTCAGATATGTCATTACCCACTAACATGTCTACAAATACCTCAATTGAGTTATCCACCTTGCCCTCTTCTGAGGAACTTGTCTCTTCTGATGGATCCACTCCAACAACTTCTGATCTCCCTACTCGACGAAGTGACTGGGTAAAAACTCATTCTGTTAATTTTCATGACTTTGTTGTACTTTCTACTATTCTTTCTCACCATGAACCTCAGTCTTATCGTGAAGCTATTTCTGATCCTCTTTGGCAGAAAGCAATGAAAGATGAACTACAGGTACTCGAAAACACTCACACTTGGGATCTAGTGGACCTACCAAAAGGCAAACATATCATGGGGTGCAAGTGGGTTTACAAGATCAAAACACACTCTGATGGGTCCATTGATCGATACAAAGCTCGCTTGGTAGCTAAAGGGTTTACCCAGGAGTATAGGATTGACTAGAAGGAGACCTTTGCCCCGGTTGCCCGCCTCACTTCAGTTCGTAGCTTAATTGCAGTTGCCGCCGTCCATCATTGGGAATTATTTCAGATGGATGTGAAAAATGCTTTTCTTAATGGTGAACATATTGAAGAAGTTTATATATGCCCTCCTCCTGGTTCTCATCATCTTCTATATCAAGTCTGCAAACGTCGTCGGGCTCTTTATGGTCTCAAGCAAGCTCCTCAAGCTTGGTTTGCCAAGTTCAGCACCATTGTTGGAAATTTTGGGTTCACTTACAGCTCACATGATTCAGTTCTTTTCATTCGCAAAACAGACCAGGGTTCTATCTTTCTTCTCCTCTATGTTGATGATATGATCATCACTGGTGATGACACATCCGGAATTTTGGATCTCAAGACTTATCCCAGCTAACATGTCAAAATGAAAGATCTTGGAAAGCTTAGTTACTTTTTGGGACTTGAGATCACTTCTAACTCTGAGGGATATTATCTTTCGCAAGCAAAGTATGCTTCTGATCTTCTTACTCGAGCAGGACTCACAGATAGTAAGACATGTACCACTCCTCTAGAGCTCAACTCTAAACTCACTCCCACGGATGGTACACCTTTGGATGACCCCACCTTGTTTCGCCAGTTGGTTGGTAGTCTTGTTTATCTTACAGTTCTTGCCCTGACATCTCTTATGTTGTCCATATTTCAGTCAATTTCTCTCTGCTCCTCGCACATCCCATTATGCTGCAGTGCCTCGCATTCTCAGGTACATCAAAGGGACCCTATTTCATGGTCTCCACTTCTCATCTCACTCTTCACTTGAGCTTCGTGCCTACTCAGATGCAGATTGGGCAGGTAACCCCACTGATCGTAGATCTACCTCCGGGTATTGCTTCTTCCTTGGTGATTCTCTTATTTCTTGGCGCAGCAAGAAACAAACAGTAGTCGCTCGATCCAGTACAGAAGCTGAGTATCGAGCCCTTGCTGATACAACTCAGGAACTTCTTTGACTTCACTGGTTACTTGAAGACATGGGCGTCGCACTTTCTACTGCCACTATCATAAACTGCGATAATCAAAGTGCTATCCAAATTGCTCACAATGATGTATTGCATGAACACACAAAATACATTGAAATTGATTGTCACTTTATACGTCATCATCTCACCCGTGGGACTATTGGACTATTATCAGTTTCTTCAGCCGATCAAACTGCTGATATCTTCACTAAAACGCACCCTCCTGGACGCCTTGAGGATTTAGTTCCAAATTCTAGTTGGTCTCCATTTTACCACCTTGAGTTTGAGGGGGGCTGTTAATGTATATACAATGTAAATGTTAGTTAGTCCTACATTGGTTAGAAATGAAAACATTTCTCTCAAATTAGGCTATGAATAGGATACCTCTCTTGTAAACAAATCACACTATTCAATACAATTCTCTTCTTTTTGTATTGTTTTATTCTCTCTCTTAAATTCAACTAATAAAGTGAGATATAAAAGAAAAGAGTAAGTACAGGTTGTGTCCTCATAGGCACTGGATTCTTGTTGCCGGTCACTTTTTTCCGTTTCTATTATTTTACAACATTTCAATGGTCAACTTTTTGTTGAAAAAAAAAGTTAGTAAGCTTTTTATAATCAAACTTATTGGGGTTTAATGATATAGATAATTTCTCTATTTTTTTTTTCTCATTTTCAATTTTGTGTCTAAGCCCGTTTGAGCCTTATTTTATTTTTTATTTTTTTCTGTTAAAAATACATTTTAGAATAGTATTTTGATGGAGGATGTGTTGTTAAAAAAAAAAGATTTACGTATAGTATTATTTTATTGAAAAATGTGTTATTGAAAATAAGATAAAGAAAAATGTTTTTTGAAAATAATGGAGATTAAACAAGGGCAAAATGGTAGTAGAATGAAAATATTAAGCCCTATTTGGTACTAATTAAAATTCATATTTCAATTTAAGTCAAAATCAATAATCAGTTTGAACAACATATTACATGGATCCTACAACAATTTGACAACATCTTTTATCAAAATTTACTGAAAATCTAATTTTAATTCCCATCAAACATGGACTAAAAATGAAATTAATTTTTCAATAAATCATTGGAAAAAAAATATTGACAAGGGTAAAATTCAAGTTAACTTGTCATTTTCAAAACTAACGGAAGACTGCTTCCAGTTATAGTTTCCTTTTTTCCTACTGCATTAATCTGAATTTGGGTTATTTGGCGATGAAACTAGACAAGAATAGGACATACAAAAGTGTTGAATAGGCTTCTATCCTTAAAATTATGAAAAAGATGGGCTTTTGTGACCGTTGGCACCGACTACTAAAACAAAGCTTAACTAAAAGCTTCACATGGCCCGATCAAGCCAAAACGGGGCTTACGATAGTATTTTCCACCATCCCTATATCGTTTTCTCTATGTATAAAAGGATTCTCACGTCTCAAATTGACTCGCAAATTATAGGATTAAGATGTTCTTGCCAGGAACCCCCAATCGATGACAGACTAGCCTTCTATCGTGTTACCCCAAATGACGGCCAAGTCATTAAAGAAGTATGGATATATATGAGTTGACATCGTACTAGAAAGCTAACATAATGAAATTGGCCATATCTTTCAGCCCAAACACTCCGGAGGAAACCCAACGGTTAAATCTTGATTTTCTTTTAATTGAATGCATGAAACTACACAACATATTTGAAGGAGTGAAGGATATAGTGTGGTACTACAAAAGCTGTCGTGCAAACGATCGCCACCACAATGGGGATATTTCAGTTTCCTATGATGTTATGTGATGAGATCAAAAGGTTTGTCTCATCTTTGGGGCGGGTTAGAACTCAAGGAAGGGACAAATTACATTGGTCGTTCTAGGACAAATTATTTGAGTTGAAGAATCGCGAAGGAGTTGTTTTTAGAGACATAGTTCAATATGGCTTTGGTTGCTAAATAGAACAGGCGAATTCGCACTAATCCCAAATCCTTAGCGACTCAAATATTACAGGAACTTTTCTCTTTGCATGCCATTGTTACATGTGGGCGTTCCTTTTTATGGCAAAGCTTCCTTTGGGGTTGGGAACTATTTGAAATGGGGCTGCAATGGCATATCAAAGATGGAAATAACATCAGTCTTTATTAGTCCGTAGCTTCCACTACCACATTTGTTCCTACCTATTTTATTATCTTATGATGATCACCTAAGAACTGTTGCGATTTGCGAACATAATTACTCTGGAAGGGTGCTGCAATCAGAAGGTGAAACGGGACATTTTTTTATCTATTTATAGAGATCTAATTTTCTCGATGCTATGCAGTATTCATATCATTGTTGAAAAGGAGCTCAAAGATTAAAGCTTTGGCTTGTATGCACTTTAAATAGTTCCAGGTATACATTTATTTATGACTTCAGTTCTTTTTTTAGTTTACGAAACAACAAAATGATATTTTAATTCATAATGCTGCTAACTTGTAGAATTAAATGAGTATTGCAAAAATTACAATAGAGGCTGCAATGATAGTTAATTTAGAACATGTCTGGTGCAGCTTCTTTTCCAGATTTTCAAAAATAATTTGACCGTTATTTGGTCAGACGGGACCCACCTGTGAGAGAGTGGATCAAACATTGCGGCTGCCAACGGTGGTATTTTAACTGCCAACAATAACTTTTTTGATGAAAAGCTGTGCCAGACAAACGCTTAGTGTTGCAAATTTTCCTTCCCTTTATGCCATTTATGGTGGTAGTAGTACTTGGATTAGGTGTGCCAGTGGAGGATTTTTAACCTTGTGATGATATGGCACTTCCTTGCGAAGGATCTTTTCAAGTCTGATTTTAGTTTAATAGAGAATTCCCATCTAATACAAGCTTTACACTGCCGCTAAAATTTGGAAGAGATGGGAAAAATTGTTGCTACTAAAGTTTAACGAAGTCCAAAATTTCAACCTAGTCCACTTTGTTGGAATAGGACTCGATAGATTATTAGACTGGAGTTGAATATGTGTAAGAAAATCAAAACTTACAATTGAAGGATTTAATGTACTGGATATGTTATAGTTGGACGAGTTAATAGAAATGGCTTTTCCTTTAGGATCATAGCATACTCCTAGCCTCGACCCTTCACACTGGTCATTACATGACCATGATTCAACAATCCTGGAGAGGTAATTCATCCCATCAAGAAACTCTTAAGAGAGCCATAACTTCTGCAGTGCAAAGAGCTCCTAGATTAGATCGAGAAAAGGGATTTGGCTTATAAGTAACATTGGTAGCTTCGACCTTTGGCATTGGACTTATGGAATGATGATGTTCAAATCTAAAGAGCCTAACGGCATAGTTGCCAAGCTATTGGGAATCAAACCAACAAGTTCTTTTGTTTTAGATTAAGATCCAGTAATGATACTAAGTTACTGATATCCACCTAAATCTTTCCTGTAAAATGATTCCACCAATGCTTCACACACCACAGTTCCAGTGGAAACACATCCTATTCTAAATTTACTTCATCCACCACCCAAATACCTCTAGACCTATTGGTTGTTGCCTGCTTGGAAAGATCACTTCATGTCAATTTTTCTATCTTTTCATTGCCTATATAACTTCATCGAACATTATCTAACTTCAGCATATAGCTCGGTCCCTACCACATACTTATTTTCGTCAAAACAGCAAAGGACATTCTTCCCACCTTAAGAGAGGACAACCAAAGAATAATAGCCAAAAAAAAAAAAAAAAAAAAAAAAAAAAACCGGGGAAAAAAAAAAAAAAAAAGAAGATAAACCAGTTCAAAGACACAAATTTTGAATCCAAAATATCGCATTTCAACTTGATTAGAACCCGTGTACCACATCTTGTATGTAAGAAATGCTGCTATACAGTTTGCCTCACTGGGACATTTGATCAAGTACCTTATGGACATTTTCGGGTTCGACTGCACAACTGTTAATTCTGAACTTCAAAATTTGATTCGACTTCTTGGAAGTTGAAACGGCCTTAAAATGGTGGCCCAGAGGAGGCTGGAGTTTCAGACAGTATGCCATTTGGTCAACGGCTTCAATACTATTTCTGGATTTTGATTCTACTGTCTATCGAAACACTTTCTTCGCAGGTTGTTCCGTTACTGTCCATGTGAGTGCAATTGCGTGTACGCCTGTGAGTAGGTGGGGGATGGGAGATGACGTGAGAACTTTGGCAATAAAAGAACAACAGAATCATGCTCATCCGTCAACAAATGTGTACAAAATTACAAGTAGCTAAATTGCAGGACAACACTTTCTACATATCGATTACAGTGGACAACAAGCTACCTGGGCAAAAGAACCCCATTTAATTCTCCATATTTTCACTCCCTTAAAAGTATAAAACACATACATTAAATCAGATTCCTGGCCAAACTCATCCTAATTCAAAGATCAAATAATCGAAGCACATAAACGCACTTTATTACAAAAATAGTAGACAATGCTCGAGTGAATTTGCTTGATTGTGCTGCTTTAAGTTTGTATGAAAGACATATCTATGTCTCATGTTGCTGCTAAGATTTCCTTCTCATATGCTGATGATGCTTTATTGATCATAACAGAGTTAACACTAAAATCAGGCTAAGAGCTTGTTTAGCTTATTTTTAGTAGCTATTCTTTATTCTCAAAATAAGTAACTTATTTTTTAAATCATGGAAAGAACTTTTTGATTAAACTTATTTACTTATGAGAGGGTGTTTTGGTTGATGGGGGTTCTGGCCGAAAGAAGGAGAAATCATTGATGGACCTTCTATAATTTTTGAAGCTTGGCCTTTTGGTAGTCATTTTTGCCTGTGTGTTTATCATTTATCCCCTTCCCCAACAAAGCCATAATTCCTGCTGCCAGTTCTTAATTTTATTTTGATCTTTATATATATGCAGGTTTTTGGTTTGTATAGACCTATACTGTTTGTATAGAAATTAAGTCGACAAGATAGTCAATTCTTGAACTGAAGAGTAGTGGATCACTAAGTGGAAATTCTGGGATACCCAAGTTGAGATTTTTGGTGAAAAAATCTTGGTTCTTTAAGGAATCAAATTTTGATTATGGTTTGTTTATTTATTTATTTATTTATTTTTTGGGGGTGGGGGTGGGGGTGGGTTTGTGGTTTATAATGATTAAGATTACTGATTTTTGATTTTACAGGTTTTGGATTTTCAATTTTGGGAAGTTGATAGTAGATGTTGAATTGGAGAGGTGGAACATCTAAATTATATGGAAAATTTGTGCTATTTTCAGGTGAGGATTTATTTGCTGTTATTTTAACATAATGAATGTATAGATGGTATTAGTTTCGAAATTTGACCATTAAGATTCTTTTCACAGTTTCTCATAAGTTCTTTCAGGTTAAAAGTGTTGAATAATTGTAAATATGAATTGAAAATCCAGTTGAATACATGAATCATGAGAAATAGTATGAAGATTAATTTCATTCTCATGACTAACACATCATCATAAGAAATTTTTGAAAGGCGTGTTGACTACCATAGAATCAAGATATGAAAATGTCCACTATCTTCCATATAGCAATCTGATTGTCAATTTATCAAATAGGTACCAAAGATCTAGATATGGCCCTTGTTTATATAGGAATACAGAAGGCAAATGAAGATATAACCTAATTGATTAGGAGTTCCTAATTAGGAACTAAATTCAACAGTATATATTATCTGTCTCTTTTATGAGTGCTTCTCATTCCCAGTCATCTGATAGATAATGACATTTAAATTAAAATTGTTTAGATATCATATCGTAACAAATTTTGGGGGTTCAATTGAAATTTTTTAACAAAGACATTTATGGAAGCTCAATTGAGAAGCCAATTTTCATGTCTTTATATGTGCTTGTTAGGTAGGGATTTTGATAATTGATTTTTTGACCGTTAGAGGTAAAGTGGATCCTACTTGTGAGAGAAAAATTCAAAAATGACGGCTGAAATATTGAAATAACGGTCAAAAAATTAATCTATTTGACTTTTAAGCTGTATCAAAGAAGCTCTATGTCTCTATATCATTCTGCGGAATTAATTAAACCCCCGTTTGACTCCCGTTAATTTTCATTCAATTACATTTTATTCATCTCTCTCATATTTTCAACCACACAATCTTTCATAAAATAATATTATATGTAAATCGAAATTTTTTCCTTCCTTTTCAATCCCTAATTTTTCAAAAAAATACTATTTCACCCATTTTTATTTCTAGAAAATAGGGGCAAACGGAGGCTAAATACCAACGTTCCCATACTTGTTATGTAGTTTTTATAAACTTGTTCAATAATGTCTTAGATCCTTACTGTTAATTTTTTTCTTATGTTTTTATTTTGATTCTTTTGTTATTCAATAATATAGGTTTCCGTCGGCTATTCAGCAATAATTCTTTATCACTTTCCTGTTTAGGTGGACTGGAGTTTGTAAATATATCTTAAAACATAAAATTTTCTCACCATGTTGTCGTTGAACTAGGAAGCACATAGATTTATTTGATATCTGGTAATGGATTTAAATTTAAAATGTAAAAAAAAAAAAAAAAAAAAAAAAAAAAAAAACTGAGTTATAGGCCAACTTTGGCACGAGTTTTGAGTGAGATCCGGCTGTTCAATTTGGAAGATGAAAGTTGATTTGTGTTCTCCTCCGTAAGTACATCGAAATCATATACTTACTTGTCAAAGATGATGCTCGGGTGAATGAGAAATTGAGGCTCAAAGTGTGCCACTCAAAAGGAAGTTTATGTAGAAAAAATGAATTTGTCACACATAGGAAAAAGATGAGAAACTCCAAAGGTCATTGCCATTAATGGTAGCCAAGTCTATAAATAGTGGCTCATTTTTCTCATTTCAATACACCAAAGCAAAAGCTTTCAAATTTAGAATACACAAGAAATTCATTTGCATAGAGTTCTGTCTTTTCTGCATTTCTGTCTTGGTGGTGGTGTTGTTCAGGCACTAGTTCAGTTCGCCGGAGTGGTTTCTGTGGTGCTCGGAAGCTACTGGTTTTACCGTTGTATCCTGAGAAACGGACGCTCATTTTAAACTTCAAGCATGAACGGTGAGGGGGCGAATTTGTTTTAAGGAAACTGTGTGTAACACAGGCCTCGGTTTGAAATTTCATTTCCTGCAATTTCAATTATTCATTCTGTTATTTATTGCAGTAAATTCAATAGTTGGTTTGTTGTTCATTCTGTTATTATCTAATTAGTTGTACGACTGTAACTTGCTGTTATATATTATCTTACCGGACAAAAGGCATATACGGTATTGAAATCGAGAATACCGGATTCCTCATTTTTCATAAACTGACCGAACTGGTGAAACTTGGGATTTTCCCTACAAGCTTAAAACAGATTTTCAGAATGGAAAAATTGGTTTTCTATATTGATTATTTCTGAACTGATTAGTTTCTTATATTTGTTATACTGTGGAAACTAATTTGTTGTTTGGTTCTTTCAGAAGATGAAATGGCAACCGGTTCCACCAACATGGATTCCAACATGGATGTGTCCCAAGCTTAGGTACCCAAACTCAGGCTGTGGGTTCTACTATGGGTGCAGGGCCTAGTTCAGCTATGGGTGCAGCTATTGCTGCAGGACCTAGCTCTGTTATGGCTCAGACTGTGGCTCAAGTGCCAAATCGTGTTGTGAGTCAACATGTGGCTAATGTTCCGGTTAACCATGGTGAAAAGTCGGAGAAATTCAACGGCTTGAATTTCAAGAGGTGGCAGCAGAAAATGTTGTTCTATCTGACTACCTTGAATCTTGCGAGATTCTTGACTGAAAGTGCTCCAAAACTCCAAGAGGGTGAGGTGGATGTTCAAGCAATCAGTGCTGTTGATGCTTGGAACCACTCGGACTTCTTATGTCGGAATTACGTTAAGAATAGTTTGGCAGATTCGCTATACAACGTGTATAGCACCATGCAAACTGCTTAGGAGTTGTGGGAGTTTTTGGACCGGAAATATAAGACTGAGGATGCTGGGGTTAAGAAATTTATCGTCGGCCGATTCTTGGACTATAAGATGGTGGGCTCCAAAACTATAATCAGTCAAGTGCAAAAACTCCAAGTGATTCTTCACGAAATTCATGCCGAAGGGATGATTCTGAGTGAAACTTTCCAAGTGGTTGCAATCATTGAAAAATTGCCTCCCGCGTGGAAAGATTTCAAGAATTATCTGAAACACAAGCGAAAGGAAATGAACGTTGAAGAACTAATTGTTAGACTTCGAATTGAAGAAGACAACAAGAGTTCCGAAAAGAAGTGGTTCAATCCTGGTGCGGCTAAGGCCAATATTGTTGAACATGGTCAAGGTAGTAAGAATTACAAAACCAAAACTGGGCCATCCGGTGGAAAAGGATCAAATTGGGACCAAAAGGGGGCATTCCTAAGAAGAAATTTCAAGAGAAGTGCTTCAACTGTGACGAAGTAGACCAAAAATCTTCGGAGTGCAGATTGCCAAAGAAGAAGAAAGAAGCAAATGTGGTTGACTACATGGCACATGATGTGTCGGAGATGAGTCTAGCAGCAGTCATTTTTGAAGTGAACATGGTGGGTTCTAACCCCAAAAGAATGGTGGATTGACACCGGAGCTACGAGACATGTGTGCTCTGATAAAGAGTTATTTACTGCTTTTGAAACAGTTGAGAATGGAGAGAAGTTGTTCAAGGGAAATTCAGCAACTTCTGAAATCAAGGGCCAAGAAAAAGTGGTTCTGAAGATGATTTCAGGGAAAGAGCTGACTCTCAACAACGTGCTGTATGTGCCGAAAATCCGCAAGAGCCTTGTGTCCAGGTCGCTTTTGAATAAACATGGTTTCCGCATTGTATTTGAGTCAGACAAAGTCATCTTGTCGAAAAGTGGAATGCTTGTCGAAAGAGGTTATGTTTCCGATGAAATGTTTAAACTCAATATAATGTTGTTAAACCAAAAATGAATAATAAATTGAATGCTTCTGTTTACTTGCTTGAGTCTTCCAATGTGTGGCATGGTAGACTAGGACACGTTAACTATGATACTTTACGTAGACTAGTTAACTTGAAATGCATACCAGCATTCCATGTTGATTCCAAACATAAGTGTGAGACTTGTATTGAAGCAAAATTAACTAGGTCATCCTTTAAGTCAATTGAACGAAATACGGAATCACTTGATTTAATTCACAGTGATACATGTGATTTAAAATTTGTACAAACAAGAGGTGGCAACAAGTATTTCATTACTTTTGTTGACAATAGCACGAAACACTGCTATGTGTATTTGCTAAAAAGCAAGGATGAAGCGATAGAGAAATTTGTTCACTATAAGAATGAAGTTGAAAATCAACTTAACAAGAAAATTAAGGTGTTAAGAGGCGATCGAGGTGGTGAGTATGAAGCACCGTTTGCTGAATTCTGTGCACAACACGAAATCATATATGAAACCACCACACCGTATTCACCGCAACAAAATGATGTTGCTGAAAGGAAAAATCGCACCTTAAAAGGAGATGATAAATGCGATGCTAGTAAGTTTTGGATTATCTCAGAACATATGGGGGGATGCTGTGTTATCAGCAAATTACCTTTTGAATAAGGTGCCCCGAAAGAAAATGGAGAAGACCCCTTATGAGTTATGGAAAGGAAGAACGCCTTCCTATAAATATTTATGAGTGTGGGGGTGTCTTACTAAAGTGGCTGTCCCAAAACCAAAGAAGTTGAAGATAGGCCCGAAAACTGTAAACTGTATATTCATTGGATATGCATATAACAGTAGTGCTTATCGATTTCTCGTGTATGAATCTAAAATCCAAGATATGCACAGAAACACGATAAGTCGAGAAACGCTTCGTTCTTTGAACATGTGTTTCCATGCAGGTCCGAAGAGGAGGTAAGTTCTTCTAAACGGACGTATGATACTATGACTGAACATAGTCAGGAACAAGAACCAGAAGAGGAGGTTGAGGTTGAACCTAGACGTAGCAAAAGGGAAAGGACAGAAAAATCTTATGGTCCGGATTTTCTGACATATATGCTAGAAAGTGAACCTCAAAGCTATTAAGAAGCTGTAAACTCATCGGAAGGACCTCAATGGAAAGAGGCCATTAAAAGTGAAATAGATTCTATCTTACAAAATCATACATGGGAGCTAGTGGATCTTCCACCAGGAAGTAAACCACTAGGCTGCAAGTGGATTTTCAAATGAAAAATGAAAGCAGATGGAACTATTGAAAAGTATAAGGCCAGGTTGGTAATAAAAGGTTATCGACAACGGGAAGACCTTGATTACTTTGATACATATTCTCCAGTAACGAGAATAACATCCATTATAATGATACTTGCGATTGTTGCTTTGCGAAATCTTGAAGTACATCAAATGGATGTTAATGCTGCCTTCTTGAATGAAGACTTAGATGAAGAAATCTATATGGAACAACCCGAAGGGTTTTCGTCTTCAGGACAGGAAAAGAAGGTGTGTAAATTGGTAAAGTCATTGTATGGCTTGAAACAAGCACAAAAATAATGGCATGAGAAATTTGACAGTATCATGATGGAGAATGGATTTAAGATCAACGAGTATGATAAATGTGTTTATATTAAAGACACTGAAAATGACTGTCATTTTATGTCTTTATGTTGATGACATGCTTATTGTTGGCAGTAACAATAAGGTGATCAAATCCACTAAAACCATGTTAAATTCGAGATTTAACATGAAAGACATGGGTCTAGCTGATGTTATACTTGGAATCAAAATTTCAAGAACGTCGGATGGTCTTGTTCTAAGCCAGTCACATTATGTGGACAAAATCCTAGGAAAGTTCAGTAAGGATGATACTAAAATGACTAGAACCCCAATAGATATGAGTCAACATCTATTTAAGAACAAAGGTGAAAGTGTGTCTCAAGTAGAATACTCGAGAATTATTGGAAGTTTGATGTACTTGATGAGTTGTACAAGACTAGACATAGCCTACACAGTGAGCAAACTGAGTAGATACACGAGTAATCCAGGAGCTGATCACTGGAAAGGAATAATAAGAGTACTAAGGTACTTGAGATATACTCGTAATTTTGGACTACACTATAGCAGATATCTAGCGGTCATTGAAGGATATAGTGATGCTAATTGGATATCCGATATAAAAGACTCAAAATTCACGAGTGGATTTGTGTTCATATTGGCAGGTGCAGCTATATCATGGAAATCTTTTAAACAAACAGTGATAGCCAGATTCACTATGGAATCTGAGTTTATAGCTCTAGATAAAAGTGGTGAAGAGGCTAAGTGGCTACGCAACTTCTTAGATGATATTCCAAGATAGTCAAAGCCAGTGCCAACAATTTGCATATATTATGATAGTCAATCGGCAATTGGAAGGGCATAGAGCAACATGTATAATGGTAAGTCTAGACATATATGTCGTAGACATAATACCATTAGGCAACTACTCTCAACTGGAGTTATCACTATTGATTATGTAAAGTCAAAGGATAACATTGCGGATCCGCTAACCAAAGGGTTAAATAGAGAGTTAGTTGAGAAATCATCGAGAGGAATGAAACTTAAACCCTTGAATGGATAAGTTAAAACAAAGGAAAATCCAACCTAGTTGACTGGAGATCCCAAAATCTAGGTTTAAAGGAACAACCTAATTGTAAAGACTTGATAGAATCACTGTGGGGGATATTACCTCCTGTCCATTCTTGTGATGCGACAGTGATGCCCGTAAAGATGGAGGGTAAGCAATAGGCTTTTAATGATTCTTATGCGTCGAAAATCGAGCCAAGTAATGCGGGTTACTTGTAATAAGAAATCACCTATATGAAAAGAAGTGGGCCGCTTCTAAGGGAATTGTGTGGGGCGCAATTCTTGTGAACTCTCACCGAACCAGACGTATGTTCATGGCCAAAACGAATATAATAATGAGAACTGAAATGTGTTAGGAAGAATCCTGTGTGAAGTGTATCATCGTTTACATAAATGGCAGAATAGTTTAAGGACATCGCGTCTACTGGTCAGCCAGTGAAGTAAATATGCTTTCACAAGGGAAGGTTCAAAGGGTAACACCTACCTATCCTATGCAGGTTTCAACTGTTGAACTATATCGCCAAGTCGTCATGTGTCGCATTTACAAGTCGTCATGTGTCACATTCATAAGTCGTCATGTGTCACATGCATGAGTCGCTCCCAATTTTCATTAATGTGGGGGATTATAGGAAAAAGATAAAAAAAAAACTGAGTTATGGGCCGACTTTGGCATGAGTTTTGAGTAAGACCCGGTTGTTCAATTTGGAAGATGAAAGTTGATTTGTGTTATCCTCCATGAGTACATCGAAATCATATACTTGCTTGCCAAAGATGATGCTCGGGTGAATGAGAAATTGAGGCTCAAAGTGTGCCACTTAAAAGGGAGTTTATGTGGGAAAAATGAATTTGTCCCATATAGGAAAAAGATGAGAAACTCCAAAGGTCATTGTCATTAATGGTAGCCTAGCCTATAAATAGTGGCTCATTTTCCTCATTTCAATACACCAAAACAAAAGTTTTCAAGTTTAGAATACACAAGAAATTCATTTGCATAGAGTTTTGTCTTTTTTGCATTTTTGTCTTGGTGGTGGTGTAGTTCAGGCACCAGTTCAGTTCGCCGGAGTGGTTTCTGCGGTGCTCGAAAGCTACTGATTTTACCGTTGTATCCTGGGAAACGGACGCTCGTTTTAAACCTCAAACACGAACAGTGAGGGAGCGAATCTGTTTTAAGAAAACTATGTGTAACACAGGCCTCGGTTTGAAATTTCATTTCCTGCAATTTCAATTATTCGTTCAGTTATTTATTGCAGTAAATTTAATAGTTGATTTGTTGTTCATTTTGTTATTATCCAATTAGTTGTACGACTGTAACTTGCTGTTATACATCATCTTACCGGACAAAAGGCATATACGGTATTGAAATCGAGAATACCGGATTCCTCATTTTTCATAAATTGACCGAACTGGTGAAACTTGGGATTTTCCCTACATAAAACACTTATAACTTTTTCTTTTCCCCACTGTACACGAGTCTTATCTATTCTTGGGAGAGCAAGTTAAAAATGAGGCCAAGTTAGAATATCATTCTTTTGCTAGTTTTGTCATCGATTGGTGGATTTAGCTTGAATTGTTTGAGAAGTTATTATCATTTGCATTGAAATGTTGTTTATTACTTTATTTCTTGAGAATTTCTATTCGAATTATTTCATTTCAATAGGGAGGATTTGTTGTTGTTGCAGAACAATTGGGCGTGCAACATGATAAAATGAATTCAAATACATCAAACACTACATTTTCTTTATGCGATGAAGTAGTACATGGAGGGAAAGGAGCTCCAACCTCAACAGAGGGAGCAACCTGCAGAGGAAAATCTAGCGGAAGTTAATGATGTTTTGTACTATGAATTTGCTCAGATTGCTATTGAGGTTGATAACATAAATGGAAACCCAAAAGATAATGAGAACAAATTAAAGGAAGATGATGATTACAAATGTTGATCTTAAAAAATGTGGGAAAGCTACAAAATTGAGGAAAAGACCTCTTTCTTGAGGAAGAGCCAAAACACAAGCTCCTGCTAAGCTCAACTCCAAAGAGCTCCACAAGCGCGATAGAAGAGTACTTAACGTGCGTTGAACGAGCAGCAAGGTTTTTTTTTCTATTCGTCCATGTGAACACGATTTTTCATAATAAAGTAAAAGACTGTTCCTGCTGTCGGGCGCTGGTGGCTGACTCAAGTGCCCCCAAACCGCGCGAAATGGTCGCCTATTACATGGAATCATTCCAAGAGGAAGTGCACTAAAAAACTGAGGGTAGTGCAAGCTACGATCAGGTCAATAGGCTACCCTCAACAGAAAATCTCAATAATACTGAAAACTCTCCATCAAAACAACAGAGTCAAAAAAAAGAAGAGACCCTTGCCGCACAAATTTGGAAACTTGTTGGAGAAGGACACTACCAACCAGAAATAATATGTCAACTATCTATTACCTGTTTTGCCATTGAGCTATAGAAACATTGTATTCTTTACAGCACTTGAATGTGTTTGCTCAATGCTTTTTTCCCTCATTTATTTGTCTTATTTTTGCTCCTTCACAGGGGGTGTAAATATGAAAAGGTTTGAATTATCTTTAGATTTTTTCTTTGTTGTTCTTGTCTCTCTACGTACCTATTTGGGTAGTTTTTGTATGTGAATTTATTTTGTAAAATTGTCTTTTCATCTTTTCTTTTTTTAGCTAAACCTTATTGAACATGAGAAAAATCATTCTCTTACAATTGTAATTTACAATTGTTTTTTGCTTTCACGAATTCCTTGGGCACGTATATCGAATTATGAGACTATTATGACAAACTTCATTTGTTGTATGAATTTTATATGGTCCTTAGTCCAATGTAAAATGAATTCTTGTGTTCTAGAATCATATAACTTAATAAATCTCTCCACATGCTCAATAAGGGAAATTCCATCCTAGTGTGGTCGTAGTAAACATTGAATTGAGGATGTAATTTACGAAAATTCAACACATTTCGACTGCGCAATAGATGAAACTACGATGACAATATTTTCTCAATCATTTCAAACTTGAGCTACATAAATTACTTCTCATAATGGACAAAAGCATAATTTGTATGAATTTTATATGATCCTCAGTCCACATGTAAAATGAATTCTTGTGTTCTAAAATCATATAACTTAATAAATCTCTCTACAAACTAGTAAAGGAAATTCCATCCCAGTGTGGTCATAGTAAACATTGAGTTGAGGATGTAATTTACGAAAATTCAACACATTTCCACTGCGCAATAGATGAAACTACGGTGACAATATTATCTCAAGCATTTCAAACTTGAGCTACATAAACTACTATTTATAATGTACGAAAGCATGATAAATAATTTGTTCTTTGCATTTTATTCTGCGAAAGAGAAAACCTTTCATGCAGTTTAAGGTGTTAGTGTGTGTTAGAAGTGAGAAAAAACATTAGAAAAAGTGTACGTAATATTGTTCGTCCTCGGATTTTTGACGGATTTTTTTCTAACGTATTTTTCAAACAAAATGTCTTGACAAATTTTGTGAAGTAGGGTTATTTGCGTTAATTAATAGACCGTTTAAGATAAAATTGTGATGAAAAATTGATTTTGAGCAAATGATTTATAAGTTCATCAGATCAAAAATTAATTTCAACAACACATTCAAAACTATTACTAATTTAATATGCACACATTTCATTGAATCCATTACTATTTTTATTTATAAATAATTCATAAATTTGTCAAACGAAAACATGAATTTATCATACGTAAAACAATATTCACATTTATAGATCTATGCAGAAGATAAAGTAGAATGGTTAGTTGGCAAATGAGCATATATAGGGAACATATTCTTTTCCATAGCCAAAAATAGGAGTGGGCGTGATTCGGTTGGATCTAATTTCAAGGGGAACTAAGTCGAATGGAGTACTAATGAAAATCTCAAAAACGAAACCATTGGTTCCATATTTAACTATAGAATCAAATTGAAATTGAACCAGAACTAACTAGTTCTGGTTTGGTCCGATTCAGTTCCTTATATTAAAAATTTTTAAAAATATTTATGAAAATAGATAAAAATAATTGAAACTATTTATCATTCTTGAAATCTAAAAATTAACTAAATAAGGCAACAAACAGAAATACGCTCCAAATCTCAAGATCAATTAATAAGGGCCGAAAAAGGATAAACCATTAAACACGATTTAAACTGAAATCTAGATCAAAATTTAATTATTAAGAAAATTAATAAAAAAATGCATTTAGTATCTATAACCTAATTATATTCTATAATCTTCAAGAAGAATATCTTGATTCTGATGGTCAATCACTTTGAAAACAATGAAAATTTTGAGTTTTTATGAAAGATTGAACTAAAAATAGGCTTTTTCTTTTTGGCGTTGTATTAAAGCTATGAATTTTTAGAAGTATTTAGATTTAAAAGTTGATTACTCATTAGATTTACCGCGTGACATAGTTTTAGGGTTCAACATTCAAATATCTTGTGCATATTTGTGCAATACACCAGGAAAAAGAGAAATTATGGAAGATCAAATTCACTTTTAGTTTTTAGGTTAGTACCAAGAATCGAATTGGAATCAATTGATTCTAGATACATGGTCAAGAATTTTTGATCCATATAATAAGGGAACTGATGCCGAACCAGCCAATTCTATTCTATTCCAATCCACCATTATCCAAAAGTTCCATACTCATAACATTGTTCCACCATGGGATTTTTGTCTTGTCATTGATATTTGTATTAAACTGATCATGTTAGATTTCAATTGTATTGGCTATTCTTTAGATAAAAAGATTATTATAAAAGAGCTGTAAAAGTCAAGGAGTCTGTTGGAATGTTTTATAATGAACTAGACGTCTTTGGGTTCGAGTATGAAACACAGAGAAAGTGTCATCAAGTTGATGTTCGAGCGTCCGAATTAGAATCTGTGTTGGCCTCCTGTCGCTTGCTTGGAGCTTGAGCAACGGTATTTTTTGAGAAACCCTTGTTCTTGATTTTCAAGAGTTCTATCTATCTTATAATATGCCAATACATCTCTACTGTAGATACAAAAGCTGCACTTCGTGAAAATTATAGTCGATCATTATATTTTACCTTCACAATATCTTTTGGAGATCAAACAATAATTTTACAAGTTGAGATCAATCAACCACAAGTTGAAAAAAATCAAAATCATATAATAAAAAACACCCACTTCCTAAATAATCAAATGTACTTTTTCAATCACTTTTAAAGATTGCTGAAGATTGAGTGAGATTGAACCCGAAGCACAGGAAAAGTAAAGGAACAATGTGTTTTTGTGATCTACGGGAGATAGACAATTCATGAAGATCGGGAGCAGGTGTGGTTGAAGCACATTTCTAGCAGGTCTTGGAGATTGCAGAAATTATATCAGCGAGTCTAGCGGTATTTCTAGGCTGGATCATACTGTAAGTTTTTATTATCTATAATGGATTGGTTCTGGAGTTTTTAATTTTGTAAAAGATTTTCTATATCAACAAATTATGTGTTATTTACTACTTTATTGACTATTGTGACAATTTAACATAGAATAATATTGATTTAATTGACTAAACATCTAGAACAATTAAAATGTGACTTGTTGCTTTTAATTAATAATTATAATTCTATGTTATTCTCTTATTCACCCCCTCTAAGTAACTTTAGAATCGAACTAATAACTTTAAGATCACAAGGACATTTCATTATAGAAGTGTAACAATGGTGAACTGGCAAAAGATACAAGTTCACAAAATTTAGCGCTACCGTGAAATGGATTCCTCCTCTGCCAGTGTATGTGGAATCCTAATTTGTCAGGGCAAAAAATCAAATACCTCAATGAAAATCTTATTTTGTCTGTCAGTGAATAAAACTAAAAAGTTGAACGTGATTTGATTGTTAAATATATAGTTTATTTATATATTTCTCAATATCTAGTAATAAATTGAACTGAACCCAGAGAGACGGAAGAGAATTCATATGGTTAGAATTTATGAAGAATAAATCTTTTTTAGTTGGGTTTTTCTTCAAGCTATTTACTTTATTTTTTTTCCCTCAAGTTTTATTGATTAATGCTATGTAGCTCAAGCAATAAACAATAGTGTTCGATGAACCCTAGCTTATGATACGTATCACTAGATAAATTTTAAGAAATTTTGCTCAAACCTCTTAAATCGTGTTGATATAGCAATCAGGTTTTTATTATTCTCGCTCAAATATTCCGTCAACGTTTAAATGGTTGATTTTTTTATTTTATATTTAGTTTTTTGAAAAATAAGTTGGGAGTCTTATGTAATGTTTGCATAATAAATGAATATTAAGTAATGTTTTCATAATAAATAAATAAATAAATAAATATATATATATATATATATATATATATATATATATATATATATATTAAGTTGTATATCTTATGAAATATAAGTGAAAAAAAAATACGTTTTAAGCGAGTTTATGTTTTAACCTCTTTCCCTATTAAATAATAATAATAAGAGGAGGAGGTGGTGGTGGTGGTAAGCATCGAAGTCCAGAAAACACTGTTGAATAATCGACCTCCAATCAATGAATTTTCCGGGCTCAGTATACCAATCTCAACCTTACAACACTCAAGCAAATCACGACCCAAACCTCCAATCCTTCTTCTACACTGTGGTTGCTTCACCTTGTACCCACTAAGAACACAATATGGATGGTGTGTTTTCGGCCACAAAGGCTATGAAGAAGCAAGAAGAAAAAACAGCCGAGAGAGAGCACAAAGCAAAAGGGGCAGAGAGTTTTCTTCTAAAGCCAAGAAACACACGTAAGAGATAGAAGACTAAGGGGCTAGCTTATATTGTTTAGGTTAGGTCAAAGTTGTGTGGGCCAAGTCCAATACGAATACCAGTAAGTGGGTTAACAAAATAAGCCATCCAATGAGTGTGAAAGTCGGGTCATGAGCAACACTAATTAATTAGGTTGCTTCCAATGGTCCAAATAGTTTTAGGATCGGGTCCTCAATCTTGTTTATCGATAATTAATTTATCCAACGTCAATTTAACATCATCGCCTGGGATTATTGGGTATCAAAAAATCCAACAATCTCCACCTTGATGCCCAATAATCTGCAAGCAACCAAAACACAAAGTTTAAACTTGCACAATCAAGGTAATCCAATAAAATTGGCATCTCAGGCCTTACCTCGTGTTTCGAACCGAAACCACACCATACCTGTTCCATGTACTCACTGGGGCTAAGGTCCAAAAACAACCAATTAGGAACAAGTATCACAGCGAACAAATAATCATGCGATGAAGATATTATATAGGATATTACACAGATCTTTTAAGAAAATCACGTTCACACAGAATTAAAGATTAACACCAAGTTAATCAGCACACGGTCAAACACATATGCAACAAATGCATAAATGACCTCACGCAAGATCTCACCACACTTATCTTATCTCATTTCGTATTACTCCCACCTCGAGAATACATATCTCCTCTCATATCCCACCATGCTCACTAAATAGATCACACAACTCATGTCAAACTGGCAAGTCACAATAGATCCTAAGTTCTAGGGATAATCCTTTATCACTACATCACTTCTCTCAACCTACGCGGATAATGGGACTTCACCTTACAGAAGTGATAGAAGTGTCTCTCTCGCACTCCACATGTACAGAGTCTCCTTCACAGATAAAGGATTCTACACATTTGATCACATCTCCACTGTGATCCAAATGTCACACTCCACATCCCTCGGTACAAATCACCATGTACCTCTAGGCATCTATACTCCACATTACCAAAAGGCATCTAACACACTGCTAATGCATCGTAACCCACTATGCCTGCAAACAATCACACCAAGTAATCACATTACCTCAAATTCATGCAAACACATATATCAAACAAATTGAAATGCAACAAATAGTCATGCAACAAATTAGGCAATCACACACATGCTGAAAGGATCGCACATAGATGCATATGCAGTGACTATGTTTACTCTCTCAATAAACCTAACTGGTGTCATAACTCGACCCCTCAACCACATTCCTCTCACCTCTCACATAACCCTTCTGCTTATCTTTCTTCTTGGGACAATCCCTAATAAAGTGTCCAGACTTACCACAACTATGACACCATCTACCACTAGACTTGTCCCGTCCCTTGCCCTTCATCTTACCACCTTCATCACTCGAGTCACTATTCGAATCACCACTATTTTGAGCTCTACCCAAATCCATTTTCTTAAACTTCATCCCACTCCTTATCATGTGTAACTCACCGCTCCTCTTATCTTCATTTTCAGCCTTCATTTCTATATCCTTACTCCTAAGTGGGTCTATGACAATATCGGGAGTCAACGTATCCCTACCATACTTAATGACATTTTTAACTTATATAATTCAGGCATAGAATTAAACAAGATTATAGCCTTGTAGGTTTTAGATACGGTTTCTTCACAGTTAACAATATCTTGGACAAGTTTATTCAAAACATCTAAATTGTCATCAAGATCTTTTGAATGATCTATTTTAAAACTGAAAAAATGCTCAAGAAGATAAAATTTATTGGGAGTGAATTTAAGCAAATATAGATCTTCTAGCTTTTTCCAAAGATCTTTTGTGGTTTTCAGTTTTCCTATTTTTTTCAAAACAACATCGGATATATGTAAAATGATTGAGGTATAAGCAAACTCATTGACTTCTTCTTTTTGTTCTTTTGAAAAATTAGCTGGAAAATTACCTTCAGTGGCTTTTGAAACCTTTTGTTGGACTAAAATACCCTTTAACTTTTGTTGTCAGATTGAAAATTCACATTTTCCATTGAAAATACCAACTTCGAAATGTGAAGATATTTTTGAAAAATGAAGCAATCAATTGGGAAAATAGATCACACAAAGTAATCCTACGGTCGCAATATACACGGTTCTAGATTTTCAGGGTTTCGTAAGACTCATGATCTTAGATCAAGGGAACGTTCGAACGGGTAGGGTTTAGGTATTCTAATGAAAGTAAAAACACAGCGAAATTTACGATGCAACAAAAAATAGGTATATCCAATCAAACGAAATTTCACGACAATTTTAGCACAAAGCATAATACGCTAATTTATCCAAGAATAAGTACTCAATCACAAAAGAGCAAGTAATCCTAATTTCTAGTACAAACAATGATTGTCCAGCAATGTCAACCCTCAATCCTAACGATCACCCCACACGATGACCACCACTATTCGTCCTAAAATCTCTGAAAAATGCAGCAATGAAGAAATCAAGATCAAGTCCCGAATGCCCGAAGAACAACGCTGTCCTGATTCTTCTGGAGGCCCTGAAACAGAAAACTTTGAACACAAAACATGTTAGAAATAATGTTAGGAAGAAACTGCCTGAAGGGACCTCCTCCAGAAACTGCCGCACGTGCATGCACGCGCCTTAGCCGGATTGCCCACGAGCCGTCGCCACCGACCACCATCACCCACACATGCTGATCACACAGTACCGCCTCCACCTACAGATTACGAAGCCGGCCTCCATTTCACCAAAAGACGTTTGGATTCACCGAAAATTGAAGTTACAAATCCGATTTTGTGAAAAAAATTCTAGACAGTTTTTCTGCTGATTTCTGCCGATTTTCTAGTCGGATTTTGCTCGAAAATTCCACCCCAACCTCGCTCTGATACCAAATGTTGAATAACTGACCTCTAATCAATGGATTTTCCGGGTTCAGTATACCAATTTCAACCTTACAACACCCAAGCAAATCACGACCCAAACCTCCAATCCTTCTTCCACACTCCGGTTGCTTCACCTTGTACCCACTAAGGACACAATAGGGATGATGTTTTTTCGGCCACAAAGGCTATGAAGAAGCAAGAAGAAAAAACAGCCGAGAGAGAGCACAAAGCAAAAGGGGCAGAGAGTTTTCTTCCAAAGCCAAGAAACACACATAAGAGATAGAAGACTAAGGGGCTAGCTTATATAGTTTAGGTTAAGTCTTATATAGTTTAGGTCAAGTCAAAGTTGTGTGGGCCAAGTCCAATACGAATACCAGTAAGTGGGCTAACAAAATAAGTTGTCCAATGAGTGTGAAAGTCGGGCCATGAGCAACATTAATTAATTAGGTTGCTTCCAATGGTCCAAATAATTTTAAGGTCGGGTCCTCAATCTTGGGTGTCGATAATTAATTTATCCAACGTCGGTTTAACATCATCGCCCGGGATTATTGGGTATCAAAAAACCCAACAAACACAACCTATACAAAGAACTCTTTTCATCCACTATTAAAAAGTGAGGTGGTTGGCGCACCACCTTTTCCTTGGGCTTGAGCTTGACTCTTGTATCGAAGCAAATTTTAGTTTTCTATATACATATATTATTTATTTGTTGACCTTTTTCCACCATAAATAGATTTGCTGCATGGATTGTTTCACTGTCACAACCCGATCTTAACATTCAAGTACGAATCCTTTGAGTGCTTCGACGGTGGATAACAGCATGGGCAAAGCAACTACAGCGAATAGCCATTCTTAGCAACCACCTTAGGGCCCTGAGCTTTGATTGAGCATAGTCAACCAGCTTCGTGACTTTGTAGAGCTCGAAAAGCCTCTAACCCCATCATCATGAGTCAATAAATAAAATTTCAATGGCAAAACGATGTATGAATAAGGCATCCAAACTAATGCCGATAAGTCTTTCCTAGTGATAGTGAAGGTAGTTTGGTTAAAACCATATGAAATAGAGGTGCGTACAATGTAAAATCCATGAGATTCTGCTGCAAAACGGCGACGCATACGGCATACCAGTAGGCAATCTTTTCGTCTTGAATGGTTTTCTTCCAGTCCATGCAGCTCTTTTGCAAGTACGAGTTGGTATTCATTTTTCATACTCGAATACTTCAATTTTAGATTTCTAAATGTAATTAATACTCAGAAAGAAAAAGAAATTGGATTTGATCAGGCTCAGTCCTGTGATTTTCAAGGCCTGAGGCGAAGTCCGTAAATTAGGCCCTTCGATGAAATCAACTTAAATGCAAAATTCAATGGTATATTATGTGATATATTGCTAACTTAAAAAATTAACTTTAAAACAACAACCAAATATATTATAAAAAAGATTTACATTATAAACTATCAAAACCAACAAAATAATTACTATATTATAAACTATCAAAACCAACAAAATAGTACCAGACTCATATTTAGGAGGCATTGTGTATGAGTCTGTATCTAATGTCCAATGATTAACTTAAAAAATAATTACAAAATATCTCAATCATTTCAAAATTACAGTTTTCAATATAGTTACTATGTGCGCCTGTGTAATTGTTCATCTTTCAATAACCAATCATATAAACCGATCAGACCGCAATTATATAAGTCGACAATGTTTCAAATATTTTCAATCTCTTTAATAACAAGTTAGGGCAAGTCATCGTTTACCTGAGAAGTGAAATTTCGATGAAAATTGTAAAATTACAGCCCATGAAAATTCCACCGTCACAACTCATGAACCTAAAATAAAAATAAAAATAAATTAAACTTTTTAATCATAGAGTGAAGGAACGTGTGCTTCTATTTTAATCATGTACTATCAGACAGAGTGACTGACAGGATCATTGTTTTATATAAACATTTCTTTTATTTCAGGCTTTTCAGCCATTTATGCTTCTGGATCTGGGATGCAGGGAGAATAACAGTGGCCTGAAAACACTTATTTTCTTTAGCAAATAGGAACCAAAGCCTTTTTATCAATCAAAAAATTGAGTTATTTGATCAATTAAAAGAGGGTAAATATTAAAAGAAATGAGGAAGCTACAATGCTACTTTTTTATTCCCCTTTTGACAAGACAAATATGACCAGGAAATTCAGACAGATCATTATTTTTCCATATTAAGAAAAGACGTCTACATAATTTACAGATTCAAAACTTATGAATCAAACAAAAACCACACACTCGACAAGCAAAGTATTTAGTACTTCCAAAATTCCATAAAGGTTTACTTCATCAGCAGAGACGGATTGAGTGGGGAGGGGGGGTTGGGTTGGGCTGTAGCCCCCCGCTCCCTCAGGTCCAACAGCTTTTTTTTAAAGATATTTTTTATTTTTTTTGGGGTAAAAAATCAGTTTTTTATGTGTAATTTTTTTTTTTTCGCGTAGTAGCTCGATTTGAAATTTTGTAGCTCAATCTTGAATCCAATCCTGGATTCGTCCCTGTTTGTCAGTAATGAGTGTTGAGAAGGTTTACTTCCACAATTCCAAATCATTAGTACTTCCGAAATTCCAAAAATGTTTAGCACTTCCAAAATTCCATACAAGGCGCAAATGCTATAACATTTTCATCAGTAATGAGTGACGAGAAATACTGAATACATGTGATTAATAAAAAGGAAATAAGAAAGAGCCCATAATTCTTTCGAGAAAGATCAGCAAAATATCTGAATAAACAAGATTATAAAGACAACCCAGTTGATAAAATTCATCAAATCAATGGAAAAAGCTTAGAAACAAACTGGGGTTAAGAAACCGTGGACGGTGGATTGGCGCCTAGCGGAGATTCAGAGTGACCGGAGTCGGTGGAGATTCTGGAGATGAGACTTCAACTGTTCCAGACTTCCAGTTTGATCGACGACTACGAGCAGGCCCTGGGAACTGGGATTGAATTTCAAATTTGGCTTTTGCGAATTTTGGGTAAATGGATCGTGGATAATTGGATTTGGATATATAAGTTGGGTTGGCCCGGTTGTGTAAAAAGATTAAGAGATTGTGGGCTGTTAGGGTCTGGCCTAATTTTGAGGGAGGGGGGGCGGGCGGGATTCCTGGGCCAAAATAGGCCCCCTACATAATTGGGCTTGAGGCTCAAGCCTCATTGGCCTCGCCTCAGGACCGGCCCTGGATTTGATATATGAAAACAACTGCAAAGAGAAAAAACAATTACCATAGGTTAGCGAAGACAACCAATGTCAAAGTCAAGCCTTGTCAGCTTAAATAGAATATGGATCTTCCTTAGTAGTCTACCAAGCTCTATGTGGTGGACGGCTTTTGCTTTATTGATCTTGCTTGTTGATGAAAGCCAATTTTAGGCTCCTCGAGCAGGTTCTCCACAAGTCCAGCTGCTTAAAGTTCACGAAGGGATCCAAGAAATTATCGAACACGTTGGAAAATAATGTTACACAATAAAAATATTTATAAGTAATTACATGGGTTATTTTGTATAATATTCTAACATATTTAATTCTTAAGTTCGGGTTGGTAATGATGGTGGTGTGTGTGTATATATTCTTCTAAAATTCATTTTTTTCACTTAGTATTTTAAAAGCTGGACTTCCTGTCTGTTCAATTGGAAAACCCATGACTCGGTCATCATTTCGGTCGAAGGCACTCGATTGAATCATTCTTCTATCGACCAAATAAAAAATCGAAAAACACGCAATATTTTCATTAAAAATTTCAAACCCATTAACCTGGCGCGTTGTTGCTAATTGATCATTTTCAAAATTTATTTAGGATATGAATAGTTTGCTTACCACTTTAAATTTCAATTTTCAAATTTTTTAATTGTTAATTGTTTTTCTAACCTGAAATGACGTCACCTTGAAAATCATTCATCTCTTTGAGTTTTGGAATAAAGATTGAAAAAATGTAGGATTCATTTAGTGGATGATAATTACTATCACCATTTAATTATATAATAGATATAGTTTTGGATATATATTTGATAAGAATCACGGTTAAACGATTGAATAACTAACCTAATGACCTTGCTTTTCATACGAGTCAATTCTTTAGTGAGGTCTAAATTATGTTTAAACTATATATTTCAAAATTAAAATATGCGAGATGCACATGTGTAATTAATGGATATTTGGACGAGATTTATTGGGGACAGCAGTTCAACGAATATAGTACTTAAAACTGTAAATGTAAAAAAAAAAAACAAAAAAAAAAAAGAATTATTTACTACTAAGTGAATAGATTGTGGACCAATGCTGCAATTTTTTCCAATCGATAATAAAATAGCCATCATTTTTTTGTTTGCACTAGTTACGGCATTTTGCAAGTGCACATAGAATCAATGAAACATCATGGGATTATTAAAATAATAAAACTTATTGAAAATAATTATGATGTATTTGATTGCAAGTATGAAATTTGAATGAAAAGAAAATAAATTATATGCAATTCAATTGTTTAGAACTTATTTGCATGAAACTTGTCAAATAAATATTTTTGCTTGATTGCATTTTCAAAATAAAAAATATTATATTTGTCTTTTTTATTTTTATTTTTTATTAATGGTATATGAGACATAATGAATAGATGAGAGAGAAAAAGAGCGAGTAGATTCCCTGAAAAATAAAATCTTACTCCTCTAAAGAAAATATTTTCCTTAATTTTAAGGAAAATATGGTCAAATGACTGAAAGTAGAAAATATTTTCTATAAAAAATGTCAATCAAACAACACAAAAATAAGAATTTAAGTGAAAAAACACATTTTTCATGTAAAATATTAACAATCAAACGCATCTCAGCTCATTCATCATGTTGAGGTGTGCAAATATTTTGCTTTCCTTAAAGAATGCAATTTTTCTAGATTCAAAAAATTTTGATACATGAATTATTCATGATGTGTACTGGAAAGTATAATAACCTAGTTAAAATTGTGTAATTCGTAACATTTTATAGTAAAGTTTAGCTCAAAATTCAACTAGAAAAGTACTTTTCTTTGAGTAAATATATCGCCACAATAAAATATGGAAGGATAACTTGTATATATAGTCCTCAGTCTTTGCTCAAATTTGAAATCTTGTCCCCAATCATTTTTAGTCTCGATCTTATCCAAACCATCAATTAATTATCACAAAAACGGATGGCGAAACCTGGGTTGAGTTGAAAAAAGGCACTGTTTATTCTTTTATTTCTTATATTTATTATTATTTTTATTTGTTTTTGTTTATTTAAAGTTATGGGTAAGAATTTTTTTACAACACTTTAAAAGAACCGAGAATGTTTTGCCAGATTTCACGAGAATTACTATTTGTTCTAATTGGTTGAGCAAAAGTTGAAAACTATTGTTTCGCGCGGGTTAGTCGCTAACAATTAAAAAGGATCAGACGATTGTGTAAGGGACAAAACCTCTTGAGACAAAGTCCCAAAAAGGGGTGTTCTTTTATTAGCGATGAATTTTACAATTGGAAATGAAAAACAACGTGCCTCTAAGGGGCGCAAGCACACGAGTTACTGAAAGAAAAGTGTTTAAATCTAAAAACTAAGAAAATGAAAATTACATGTTCTCTGTTCGAGAGTCTTGGATTCGGTCCTTTGCTTCTGTGTCCTTTCTTCCTTTTATATTTCATGGACGATCTCTTTGTAATCAATTGCCCTAAAAATTGCTTGATCGTCCTATAACTGTCCACTTTCTTCGTAATGGCCAACTTGTCACGAAAGCTGCCTCCTTTAACTGCTACCATTACTCTTCATCGTTCAATCGCTTTTGATTGAATTCTTTGAATCGTGGAACGTGATAGGGCTGCTTTAATAACTGCTTTGATAACTGCACTTCTTGATAACCGCGGCGCTTTATGTTTGTTAAGACCTTGGGCGATTTGAAGGTTTGGGCGAGAATAGAGTAACAGCTCTGGGCGACTGTATGACATTCCATTCGCTCATATTCTGGGCGATTTGTAAACTTGGGCGATTGCGTTACCGCGTTCTTGGGCCTCTTTATTTGGGCCTTCATCTTGATTTGTTTGATTGAGTTTTGTTATTTGGGCTATCTGATTTGAGGATTCTCCAATTGGACTTCACTCTTTGGACTGTTCGATTTGGGCTGCATTTTTATATGTTAACAACTATGAAATTTATTGTGTATAAAATGATATTCAAGTTTATTTTATGTATGTCCCTATTTGATAAAGTTTTTTGAAATTATAAGATGGTGGATTATATGAAATGTGTGATTAAAAGTATATAAAAATTGCGGATTTAATAAAATCTGAATTAAAAAATAATTTGACTAGTGTTTTGTCAAATGGATTAAACGTGACAAATGATCGAGCATGGAAAACATGATGGTCCCATGACAATTGTGAAATTTTTGTTAGAAGATAGGGTAGAGTGATAAACAATCGAGCATGGAGAAAATGTGGTGGTCCTTTGATTCTGGTGAAATTTTTGATTGGTCACTAAAATTTATATAAAAATGATCGTGTGGATGGAGATTTAAATAAATTAACAATAGAAGTGCATGTGGAACATAAGCATATAAATATTCCAACAAAGCACATCTCTAACTATTTGCGGGTTCGATCAAAATTTTTAGAATTAAGCTGAGTTAAGAAAAAGGGTTAACAGAACCTTTGATCGATGCTCACATGGCACATGAGCTTCGTATGAATAAAAAATCTCTAAAAATACTTCCCTTTCCGGCTCCCCGTATTGTATGTGTGCACAGTCGGGTTGAAATTTTTATTAATAAATTTGGGAGTACCGGGCCACATCAGTTGAAATTTTAATTAATAAGGCCCCGTTTGGTAGGAATTTTTTGCCCCAAAAAATTGATTTTTTGACCGTTATTTTACTATGCAAGCCGTAATTTTTGACTTCTTCTCTCACATGTGGACCCCACTTTTCTTTTAACGGTCAAAAAATCAGTTCTCAAAATCCATACCAAACGGGCCCTAAATTTGTTAGTACAGGGCCCATGTGGCCAATAAAACCAGCACAGCCCTAGATATTTATGAGTTCAGACAAATTGTAAGTTCAATAAAATATGTAATTAAAATTAAATTTTATTAATTGAAAAATTTTATGAGACAAGTACTTAATTAATCCGATAAGAGAATTATTTGTGAATAAATAGCTTATTTTATTTGTCAACAATAATGAAAGTAAAAGTTAGTGGGATTTGATTGTTAAATAAGTAGTTTATTTATATCTTTCATGTGACGAACTTAGTCAAACTAATGCGGGGTGATGAAAGACAATTCAAATAATTAATTCTAACTTGATGAAGAATAAATCTTAATTTTCTCGTCGTAGATTCTCTTCAAGCTATTCGCTTGACGAAGGATCCTTAATTTTATTTCCCAAGATTTATTGATTAATGCTAGCTCAAGTAATAAATTCAATTGTTACATGAACGGTAGCTTATGATAGATCATAGGTAGAACTTTTTTTCTTGTTAATTACTTGATAAATTATAGGGAAAATTGCAGCTGAGGCCTCCAAACCTTTCAAACATTGACGGATTTTCTCTTAACCTTTCAATCGTTGCAACTAAGGCCCCAACGGACGGTTTCCATCCAATTTGGCGTTAGTTGACCAAAAAATTTAATTTTGACCACCTTCTAATCAATTTTAAAAGGCCAAAATAGTATTTTAATATTTTCCCCATAAAATAACAGAAAATGTAAATAATAATAAATTAAATTAAAAAAGGAACTATCTTCTTTTTATTCACCCACTCCCCCACCCCGCCCCCACCACCCATCTTTCTCCCTCTTCTCTGTGAAAGCCAATGTTGCTCTTGATTAGAAGGTGGGTGCCAAAGATTTGGGTTGCCTTTTGGAGAAGTGCAGTTGCAGACATGGGTGCCAAAGATTTTGCTTGTTGGTTTTGATTTTCAAAATACAAAAAAGTTGGGGAATCCGCCATTAATGTGCTCCCACAACTAGCTGCCTTTTCCTTTAGTCCTTGGGTTGGTGGCAACGCTGATAATGAGATTGGAATTGACAAATGAAATATCAATGGGATTGAACTGAGAATTACCTAGATCCAACCAAAGTGATAATCTTGGCTTCCCAATGGATAAGCTGCCATTGTCTAGCCTAAATCCTCCATCATTAAGATGAGTAATTCCATTAGAACCAGGAATAGGCGAAGATGGAGAAAGATGGGAGATTTTTTTTGGTGATTTTTGGTTTTTTGGGGTGGGGTGGGAAGATAGTTCTTTTTTTTTTTTTTAATTTAATTTAATTTATTTTCTTTTTCTTTTTTCTTCTTTTGTTTTTGATTTACATTTTCCATTATTTTATGGGAAAAATATTAAAGTACTATTTTGCCCTTTTAAAATTGATTAGAAGGTGGTCAAAATTAATTTTTTTGATCAACTAACGCCAAATTGGATGGAAACTGTCCGCTGGGGCTTCAGTTTCAACAATTTGAAAGGTTTGGGGGTGACGGTTGCAAGGATTGAAAGGTTAGGAAAAAGTCTACCGTTGTTTGAAAGGTTTGGGACCTCCGCTGCAATTTTCCCTAAATTATAAGAAATTTTGCTTTAGTCGTCTTAATCCATACTGAAATAAGGAGTTGTCGTTATCTTTAATCACAAATTTTATCGTAAAAGTTAACCATTTATGGTGCATGATTGGCAAAGTTATTTTTTTAGATCTTGATAAAAAATTGATGAAATGTAGATTTGAAAAATTATTATCCCACAACATTTATGGTTAAGATTAATTATTTATTTGAACTAAAAATTTTATTAACTTTTTAAGCTATACTAAACCTGAGCTGATTTCTTTTGCCACTACTCTGTGTTGTATAAATAGAATTATAGAGGGACGCAGGTGGTACTTCTACAAACTAGACAGATGGCTTCTTTTTGTGTAATTGCTGTTGGAATATAGTGGTGTTAATGAAACCAGATTATCGCATATCGTATATATAGTTTAGATATCGATTTTAAGCATACCGTATATGCAGCTTATCGTATTTGCATCTTACCGTATTTGCAGTGCAGTTCACCGTATATGGTAACTTACTGTATTTGACAGCGAAACTCACCGTATATGCATAAAATTAGCACAAAGTATTAATATTAAAATAATACAGATTTTTTTTTTCAATAGAAAAATCGTATATGTGACATACATATATCAAATTGCATTTACCAACTATTAGCAAGAAGATTCAGATATATATATATTTCTAACATAAATATAAAAACAAGTAAACTGCAAAATATATGAATCTAGTAAATTGCAAACGTGTAAATCGTCAAATAAATAAATAACTTGCAAGAATAAATTGCAGATATGTAAATAAAATTTCAACCCGAGGTTTGTGGGAGCACAATTTTCTTAAAACAGATTCCCTCCCTCACCGTAAGTGCTTGAGGTCTAATCTGAGCGTCTGTTTCCCAGAATACAATAGTAAAATCCGTAGAATCTGAGCACCATAAAAACTACTTCGGCGAACTGAGTTTGTATTTGAATAATATCACCACCACGACTAGAGATTATGTATATGCAGACAGAACGAAAATATGTAGTATGCGAGACAAAGAGATTTTTTCGTGTCTAAATTGCTGAAAAATTGAGATTTAATATAACATAAATCTGTCCAATAACTCCATGGCAATAAACACAGGAACCACTTCAGTTTCTGCTGGAGTTTTGACAGTTTTTGGAAACTCAAAGGTCAGTTGAAGAAAGTAAAAAAATTGCAAAACGTGGACACTCCAAACGGGCCAATTTTTGCTTCATTGAGTCCGACATTCGTGTACGCAGGTCGCGCCCGCACAGAAGTTCAAGGTCCGAAGGTAATTTTCGGTTCGTGATTTGCACCCCCTTCGTGCGCACGTGGAAAGAGCCTCTATACTACACACGATTACACCATTTCAAAGTATAATTCTATATAAAGTGGTTCTTACTTTCATATTTTTCCTATGTAGGCTGACTTCAATTTTTTTTCCCACATAACCATCTTCCAATAGTCATCTTTGAGCTCCAATTTTTCATTCACACCCAAGCTTTATTTTTGGAAAATAAATATATGATTTTGATGCTCTCACGGAAGAAAACCCAGATCAACTTTGATCTTCCAAATTGGACCAACGGGTCCCATTGAAAATTTTGCCAAAAGTGAGCTATTACTCATTTTTTCTAACAACCCCCCACATGAATGAAAATTAAGAGAGACATGAGACCGTGAGACACGAAACTTGGTGACCGTGAGACACAAGATTAGGTGATAAAGTTCAACGGTTGAAACCTGTATAGGATAAGTAGGTATTACCCTTTGAACCTTCCCTTGTGAAAGTATATTTACTTTACTAACTGACCAATAGACATATTGTCCTTGAATTGTTTTGCCATTTATGTAAACGATGAGATACTCCACACAGGATTCTTCCTAACACAATTCAGTTGTCACTATTATGTTAATTTTGGCCATGAATATATGTCTGGTTCTGTGAGAGTTCTTAAGAATTGAGCCTCACACAATTCTCTTAGAAGCGGCCCCACTTCTCTCTCACATAGGTGATTTTTTATTACAAGTAACCTGCATTACTTCGCTCGATTTTCGACGCATAAGAATCATTAAAAGCCTATTGCTTATCCTTCATCCTTACGAGCATCACTGTTGCATCATAGGAATGGACAAGAGGAAACACCCCCACAGTGATTTTATTAAGCATTTACAATTAGGTTGTCCCTTTGAACCTAGATTTTGGGATCTCCAGTCAACTAGGTTGGGTTTTCTTTGTAATGACTTATTCATTCAAGGGCTTAAGTCTCATTCCTTTCGATAATTTTTCAACTAACTCTCTATTTAACCTTTTGATTAGCGGATCAGCAATATTATCTTTTGACCTTACGTAATCAATATTGATAACTCCAGTTGAGAGTAGTTGTCTTATGGTATTGTGTCTACGACGTATATGTCTAGATCTACCGTTGTATATGTTACTCTGTGTGCTTCCTATTGCTGATTGATTGTCACAATATATGCAAATTGTTGGCACGGGTTTTGACCATCTTGGAATATCCTCTAAGAAGTTGCGCAACCATTCAACCTCTTCACCACATTTATCTAGAGCTATAAACTCAGTTTCCATCGTAGATCTGGTTATAACTGTTTGCTTAGAGGATTTCCACGATATAGCAGCACCTCCCAATGTGAACACAAATTCACTGTTGGACTTGAGTCTTTTATATCAGATATCCAATTAGCATCACTGTATCCTTCAATGACCGTCAGATATCTGGTGTAATGTAGTCCATAGTCACGAGTATATCTTAAGTACCTTAGTACTCTTACTATTCCTTTCCAGTGATCAGTTCCTAGACTACTCGTGTATCTACTCAGTTTACTGACTGTGCAGGTCATATCTGGTCTTGTACAACTCATCAAATACATTAGACTTCTAATAACTCTCGAGTATTCTACTTAAGAGACACTTTCATCTTTGTTTTTAGATAGGTGTTGACTTATATCTATTGGTGATCTAGCCAAACCAGTATCATCCCTATTAAACTTTTTCAAAATTTTGTCCACATAATGTGACTGACTTAGAACAAGACCATCTGATATTCTTGAGATTTTTACTCCAAGTATAACATTAGCTAAACCCATATCTTTCATGTCAAATCTCGAATTCCAAATATTTTTAGTGGATTCTATCATCTTATTGTTACTGCCAATAATAAGCACGTTGTCAACGTAAAAACATAAAATGACATAACCATCTTTACTGTTTTTGACGTAAACACATTTGTTACACTCATTGATTTTAAATCCACTCTCTATCATAACATTATCAAAATTTTCATGCCATTGTTTGGGTGCTTGTTTCAAGCTATATAGTGATTTCACCAATTTACGAGCTTTTTTTCCTGCCTCAGTGATGAAAACCCCTCGGGTTGTTCCATCTAAATTTCTTCTTCTAAATCTCCATTTAGAAAGACGGTTTTAACATTCATTTGATGTACTTCAAGATTTCGCAAAGCGACAATCGCAAGTATCAACCTAATAGATGTTATTTTCGTCACTGGAGAATACGTATCAAAATAACAAGGCCTTCCCTTTGTTTGTAACCTTTTATTACTAATCTGATCTTATACTTTTCGATAGTTCCATTTGCACTTATTTTCCTTTTGAAAATGCATTTATAGCCTAGTGGTTTGCTTCCTGGAGAAAGATCCACTAGCTCCCATATATGATTCTGCAGTATGTAATCTGTCTCACTTTTAATGGCCTCCTTCCATTGAGTTCCTTTCGAGGAATTCACAGCCTCTTGATAACTTTGAGATTCACTTTCTAGCATATAGGTCAGAAAATCAGGACCATACGATTTTTTTGTCCTATCTCGTTTACTACGTCTAACCTCAGTCTCCTCTTCTAGTTCTTCGTCATGACTATTTTCAGTCATAGTCTCATATGTTCGTTTGAAGGAGCTTGCTTCCTCTTTGGACTTGTACGGAAATACATGTTCAAAGAACGAATCATTTCTTTATTCCAATATTGTGTTTTTGCATATGTCTGGAATTTTAGAGTCATACACAAGAAACCGATAAGCACTACTATTGTGTGCATAGCCAATGAAGATTCAATCTACTGTCTTTTGCCCTATTCTTACCTTCTTTGGTGTTGGAACGACCAATTTGGCAAGACACCCCCACACTCGTAAGTATTTATAGGAAGACTTTTTTCCTTTCCATAACTCATAAGGGGTCTTTTCCATTTTCTTTCGGGATACCTTATTTAAAAAATAATTTGTTGATAACACAGCTTCCCCCATATGTTTTGAGATAACACAGAACTTACTAGTATTGCATTCATCATTTCATTTAAAGTACGATTTTTCCATTCAGCAACACCGTTTTGTTGCAGTGAATAAGGTGCGGTGGTTTCATGTATGATTTCGTGTTGTGCACAGAATTCCGCAAATGGTGCTTCATACTCATCACCTCGATCGCTTCTTAAAACCTTAATTTTCTTATTAAGTTGAGTTTCAACTTCACTCTTACAGGGAACAAATTTCTCTATAACCTCATCTTTACTTTTTAGCAAATACACATAACTGTATTTGGTGGTGTCATTGACAAAAATAATGAAATACTTGTTGTCACCTCTTGTTTGTACGAGTTTTAAATCACATACGTCGCTGTGAATTAAATCAAGTGGTTCTGTGTTCCGTTCAATTGATTTAAACGATGACCTTTTCAATTTTGTCTCAATACAAATTTCACACTTATGAATCAATGTGGAACTCGAGTATGCAATTCAAGTTAACTAGTTTTCGTAAAGTATCATAATTAACATGTCCTAATTTACCATGCCACAAATTGAAAGACTTAAGCAAATAAACTGAAGAGTTTGCTTTATTCATTTTCGATTTAACAACCATTATATTGGGTTTAAACATACCGTCAGAAACATATCATTTTCTGACAAACATCTCACTTTTTGACCAAATAACTTTCTCTGACTCAAATACAATGCGAAAGTCATGCTTATTCAAAAGCGACCCGGATACTAAGTTCTTGCAAATTTCCGGCACATATAGCACATTGTTGAGAGTCAGCTCTTTTCTCGAAGTCATTTTCAGAACCACCTTTCCTTGATCTTTGATTTCAGAAGTTGCTGAATTTCCCATAAAAAACTTCTCCCCATTCTCAATTGCTTCAAACACAGCACACAGCTCCTTATCAGAGCACACATGCCTTGTAGCACCAGTATCAATCACCACTCCTTAGGGTTTGAACCCTCTATATTCACTTCAGAAATGATAGCTGAGAGATTCAGCTCCGACACATCTTGTGCCATGGAGTCAACCACATTTGCTTCTTTCTTCTTCTTTGACAATCTGCACTCCGAAAACTTGTAGCTCACTTTGTCACAATTGAAACATTTTCCTTGAAATTTCTTCTTAGAAATTTCACATTTCGTTCCTTGCTTGGTCCTTTTGCCACTGGATGGCCCAGACTTGTTTTTGTAGTTCTTATTACTTTGACCATGCTCCACAACATTAGCTTTAGCAGCACCAGGATTGAACCACTTCTTTTCGAAACTCTTGTTGTCTTCTTCAATTCAAAGTCTAGCAATTAGTTCTTCGACGTTATCTCCTTTGGCTTGTGCTTCAAATAATTCTTGAATTCTTTCCATGCGGGAGACATTTTTTCAATAATTGCAGCCACTTGAAAATCATCCATTCAGCATGAATTTCGTGAAGAATCACTTGGAGTTCTTGCACTTGACTGATAACTGTTTTGGAGTCCATCATTTTATAGTCTAGGAATCTGCTGACAATGAACTTTTTAGCCCCACCATCCTTAGTTTTATATTTTTTGCCCAAAGACTCCACAGTTCCTTAGCAGTTTTCATAGTACTATACACATTGTATAGCGTGTCTGTTAAGCTGTTCATAATATAGTTTCGGCACAGAAAATCCAAATAGTTCCAAGCATCAAGTGCACTGATTGTTTGAACATCTCCTTCACCCTTATTGAGTTTTGGAGCAGTTTCAGTCAAGAATCTCGCAAGATTCAAAGTGGTCAGATAAAATAACATTTTCTGCTGCTACCTTTTGAAATTCAAGCCATTGAATTTCTCTGATTTTTCTCCATGATTAATCGGAACACTAACGGTATAACCAGTTGTTGGAGTCACAGTTTGACTCGCAACATGACTTGACAATCTAGCCACAACAGAGCTTGACCATTGGGTCACAGCTGAGCTCATAACTTGATTTTCAGTAGGCACAGTTTGGGTCACATCCTTCCTAGTCGATTCGATTGCCATTTCTGAAAGTCAAAACAAAAAAAAAATTGTTTCTAAAATTAACAATATAAGAAATCAATTTTTTCCTTTGCGAATCTGTTTTAAGTTTGTTGGTAAATTTAATTGGTAGTGCATGGAGTGGAATCGGGTTCTTATAAATTATATATGTAGTTTAGATATCGATTTTAAGTATACCGTATATGAAATTTACCGTATTTATAGGAAGCTTACCCCATTTGCAGGCAACTTACCGTATTTGTACCTTACCGTATTTGCAGTGCAGCTCATCGTATATGGCAGCTCACTGTATTTGACAGCGAAGCTCACTGTATATACGTAAAATTAGCACAAGCTATTTTTATTAAAATAACACAAATTTTTTTAATAGAAAAATCGTATATGTAACATACATATATCGAATTGCATTTACCAACTATTAGCAAGAAGATTCAGATATATATATATATTTTTTTATTTTATTTTTTTTTTATTTCTAACATAAATATAAAAACAAGTAAACTGCAAAATATATTAATCTAGTCAATTACAAACGTGTAAATTGTCAAATAAATAAACAACTTGCAAGAATAAATTGCAGATATGTAAATAAAATTTCAACCCGATGTCTGTACAAGCACAATTTCTTTAAAACAAATTTGCTCCCTCACCGTAAGTGTTTGAGGTCTAATTTTAGCGTATGTTTTCTAGGATACAACGATAAAACCCGTAAAATTTGAGCACCACAGAAATTACTTCGGCGAACTGAGTTTGTATTCGAACGATATCACCACCACGACTAGAGATTATGTATATGCAGACAGAACGAAAATATGCAGTGTGCGAGACAAAGAGATTTTTTACTGTGTCTGAATTGCTGAAAATTTGAGATTTAATATAACATAAATCTGTCCAATAACTCCATGGCAATAAACACTAGAGCCATTTCAGTTTCTGTTGGAGTTTTGGCAGTTTTTGGAAACTCAAAGATTAGTTGAAGAAAGCAAAAAAATTACAAAATGTGGATACTCCAAATGAACCAATTTTTGCTTTGTTTGGTTTGACATTCGTGTACGCAGGTCGTGCCTGCACACAAGTTCAAGGTCCGAAGGCACTTTTCGATCCGTGATTTGCACCCCCTGCGTGCGCTCATGGAAAGAGCCTCTATACTACACATGATTACACCATTCCAAAGTGTAATTCTATATAAAGTGATTCTTGCTTTCATATTTTTCTTATGTGGGACTAATTTCAATTTTTTTCCCACATAACCATATTCCAATGATTATCTTTGAACTCCAATTTCTCATTCACTCAAATTTCATTTTTGACAAATAAATATATGATTTTGATGCTCTCACGCAGGAGAACACGGATCAACTTTGATAATCCAAATTGGACCAACGGATCCTACCGAAAGTTTTTCAAAAAACGAGCTATTACTCCTTTTTTTCCAACAATTGCATTCCATATTCTTCATCCTTCTCTTCCAATAAATCCCCCTTTTCCAATAACAGTAGAAAAAAACCCTGTCCTAAAATTTACACGCAAAGCCAAAAATGATAACCAAAGACCTGAAACCATCCCAAAAAATGGCAAAAATTCTCTTGGGAAGCTTGACAGGAGGGATGTTCTTTTCGGCTTCGACAGGCTTTATAGCACAAGTCTTGCTGCAAATTCAACAGCCTTAGCTAAGCTAGCTCTCCCTGTCTTCAAAGATTGCATTGATGCCACACAACCCAACGGAACACCTATCAACTGCTGCCCTCGGGCGCCTGTCGGTGATATTACGGATTATCGTCCTCGTGCCACCACTATTAGCACCCGAATGGCTGCCCAGTCATTCACCGTAGATTCGAATTACTACAAGTATTCGATGGCCATTCAGAGAATGAAAAACCTTTCTTTGTTTGATCCACGCAATTTCTTGCAACAAGCAAATGGTAATTGCCCCTACTGCGATGGAGGTTATACTCAACAGGGATATCCAGATCTGTTGTATGAAGTCCATTATTCTTGGATGTTTTTCCCCTGGCATAGATGGTACTTATATTTTTTTGAGAAAATCTGCCAAATGTTGATTGATGATGATACTTTTGCTTTACCATTTTGGAAATGGGATGCTCCTGGAGGAATGCAAATTCCACCAATGTACAATTCTGGTGTGGCATCACCTCTTTATAACTGCCCTCGAAACCTGACCCACTTGCCACCATCGGTAATCAATCTAGACTAGTCCAATGACGATGTACAGGTAAATCCGGACGTTCAGATTAGATACAATCTTGCCATAATGTACACCCAAATGATTACCCAATCAAAGACTCCAATTGATTTCTTCGGAACTCCTTTTAGGGCCGGTGATGATCCCCCCACTTTCAGTGCCACTGGTCAAATTGAGCAAACTCTTCATAATCACGTGCATTCTTGGACCGGAACCATAGTTGACCCTAACAATCCAATCGACATGGGTGCCCTTTACTCTACCGCTCAAGACCCAATTTTCTATGCTTACCATTCAAATGTTGATCGGTTGTGGACCATATGGCTGAATCAAGTCAAGGGAACCAATATTACATACCCGGATTGGTTAAATGCCTACTTTATATTCTACAATGAGGAGGCAAAGCCCGTAAGAGTGAGAATTCAAGATTGTCTCGATACCACAAAACTTGGATATACGTATGAAGATGTGCCCATTCCATGGCTCGCGCGAAGCCGAAACCTCGGGCAAAGGCAAAAACCTTGCCTTCTGCACCTAAGCCTGCTCAAGTTTTCCCAACAACATTGGACAAACCCATAAAGGTGATTGTCAAACGACCAAAGAAATCGGAAAGTGGATCGTCAGAGGAGATACTCATTATTGAAGGAATAGAATATGATAAAAGAAACTATGTTAAATTCAATGTGTAGGAATTGATTCAAATAATTAACCAAAAATTGGAAAATAAAAAGGTGTGTAAAAGTGAAAAATGAAAAGGTGTGATTATGTGTCAATTTCGACCAAATATTCGGACTTGATCCGATGGTCAAATTACAAAAGTAAATAGACCAACTTATTTTATTCATCGAGTAGATCGTCATGGTATATTTGGAATCTCGAAACCAATTTCGGATGAATGAGAAATTGCGGACCAAAGTTGGAAGAAATGAAGTGTTGCAACTTTCCGAAAGGATGGAGGTTTTGGCCAAGTGTTGCAACTTTTTGAAAGGATGCATGTTTTGGCCCACACTATTTCATTTGCACCCTTCTTACATCTATAAATAGAATCCTATGGACATGATTTTGGGTACACCAATTGCATTGAAAATTTATTCTCCTTTTGCAATTCTTTTATTTCTAATTCCATAGCATTTTCATGCATTTTCTTGGTAGAGAGGGAATTCTGTTCAAGTTCGTTGGTGGAAGTCATTTGGAGTGCTCCTATGGCTTGACGTGGTCGTTATATCTTGGGAGGTGATTGTCGAAAAACCATTAGCACTGATGTGGGGCAAATTCATCTTAAGAAAAGAGTTATACTCGTCTCGACCAATCGCATCACTTACATCTAATTTTTTCTGATTTTATTTCTATTTGATTTTAGAAAATGATTAATTTTATTTATATGGTTTATGCAAGGTTCGATATGAAGAATCACATTTTTTAATTCAAGAATGAAAATTGTCAGATTCGATAATCATTGGTTAGTTTCTCAAACTCCATTTCGGTAAGTCGAAACCTTGTTTCGATTTCGTGAACATAAACGGTATATTTTTTGTGAATATAATATGCACATAATCGGTGTATTCCCCAACATTCTTAAGATGAATTTTCTTATGCATATTATATTTTATCTGCAATCAAAATCAAGATACTGCATGAATAAAATCATAAGACAAAATTTTGACGTATCATGATTCTAGTAAATGTTTTCTATTACAACATTGTAATTAGAGAAATTCATGTGTAATGAATTTGTATAACAGAATCGATAGTGATTCTATAACTTGGAATCATTCATTTATCTGTTGAATTCATTACAATATATTTCAAGTTGATTTGTGGACAAACAATATGATATTATTCAATCCTGCACCATATAATGTTGATATGATTTTGACCCATTAGAAGAAATTCTAATATTCAGAGATTAGAGTGAAAAATCTCAAATTGGTGCACCAGATTATATGATAATTAGTTGTGAAATTCATAATACATATGATATTCATGAACCGGTGCATACATGTTTGTGTATTTTATTTGTTGGTAGTCTCATCTATGAGTTTTATTTGTTGGCACTCTTTTAATCCAAAGTATATTTATATTAAAAGATAATTTGTGTCAGAAGTTGCCTAAGGAATTTTGATTGGGAAAGTTGGTAAAATTTTGTTAACTGTTTGTAAACAAATAGTTAGTGATGATAACGGGGCGGGTTTTGGGCGGGTTTGGCTAAAACCCCACCCCACCCCGTGCCTCGCCCCGCCGGGGTACGGGGCGGGGCGAGGACGGGGCAACTTTTTGCCCCGTTTAATTTTTTTATTTTTATTATTATTATTTTTTTACATTTTGAAAGTTTCGAATTATGTTATTAGTAGAGAATAAAATACAAATTTAAAATAAATTTTTAAAGGATGAATTGTTTAGAAATAAAATTATTTTTAATTTTTTTTTTTACTTTTTCTTCACGGGACGGGTTTGGGGCGGGTTGTTTTGCCCCATTCGGGGTGGGGCGACATCGGGGCGGGGCGGGGCCATCACTACAAATAGTATGCATGCTATATGGAAAAATATATCTTTCCAAATTAAAAAAAGTTTTTAATTTCTGAAATGGTGTGACCCGTTTGAATTGTGTAGCATGAAATATCTGTCCAGATAGTATATAAATGTAAATTGATTTGTAAAGTCAAATTGTACATGGACATTGTTAATTTTATATGCTAACCATTGCGTTCCTTCATGTTTAAACTGCCTTAATTCAAAGTTATGAAGAAATAAATTTATTAAACCTGTGAAAGATGCATGTTGGGATAATTTTAATTTTTCAAAACATGTTTGCTTTGGCTTTGTCAAAATCATTATGCGTTTGAATATATTACTTGCATGAGAAGATATATTTTAACTGATAAATATGCCCATAACGATAATGACACGAGTATACATTTATTTTAAGTAGGCAACTTTGTTGGGTATCTATATGATAATCATGTGAAGCGGATTAGTGTATTCATTTGATGAATCCATATAAACGTTTGGATTTTGGATAGACCTTTTTGGTTAAAATGGTCTAGTTGGTTAAATTTTCATATCTTGTTGAAATGATACTAACTTTGATTAATGTTGATAGCGTCGTTTAATCCTATGGAATTAAGTGAGATGATTTAAGTGGATATAATTATTTAGTTATGAGAATTAAGCCACTTAATTATTTGAAATATTCTACGATCAATTTAGATGAAAAGGTGTGTCCTTTCATATGAATAATCATGACTTTTGGTATGATTATTTTTCAATGGGTGTGTCTTTTCATAGAGATTAATTCAAGAGGTGTGTTCTTTTGTAGGGCTGTGTCTCTTGAAGAACACAACTTTTCAACATATGGTTGATTCATTCATTCAAGTTTGAATATGATGAATAAGGTGAATATGTACTTTATTATTTGATATAAAATGAAACTATCATGTGAAATGTCACAAATGTGATACGTTGTATATCTTGCAATGCTTAGCCCTCTTTATTGTTGAATTTAACTTCAATCATGAAACCAATTAATCTGGCATATGTTTTGAAAGCATTGTTGGTCCATATGATGTCCTTGATTTAATTTGGATTATCAAAATTAATTAGATTGAAGTACGTTATATGCAAGTTGACGACCACTACTTTGAAAGTACATAGACTTTCACGAAACACTCGATACGGATATTATCTAAGAGATAAATGAATAGAACTATAAAAGAGTTGCTGAATTCTAAGTTCAAGTATAACCCAAGAATGTGGGGGGTTAAATTTAATGCTTGTGAACTTGAAATGGAAAGTTCAAAACTTGTGGATGCAACATTACTAGATTGCATATGTATTCCTAATTAAGGAATTGTGGGGGTAACTCAATTTAATAGTTACGTTTGCTTCTATCTTATCACAAAACGATATCTATGAAGGTAGAAAGATAGAAAACCCTTATATTAATCATAAGGATGATATATACTAAGTCTAAAGTAGATGAAATTGGTTGTAAAGTTGATTATGGCGTTTGTTTAGACATGTAAGAACAATTGGAATATATGAAGAATATTCATAAAGTTCAAATGCATGGTAATATTTCAATGATGATATTGAATACCCATGATTCTGAAATCCACTAGTAAAAGTGATTGACTAGTGTAGTGTTTGATAGAAACCCTCCAACCGTGTTTGGAAATTGATAAAGCTAATGAGGCATATAGTTTCATGAGAAAATTTCTTGATGGCGACAATTTGCATCTATCAAATAAATTGATCGTTGGCTAGTTATATTTGATAATATACTAAGTCACATGTAATGGTAGATCTAGACGTATAAGTTATAGACATAATACTATTAAGCAGTTGATCTTAATGGTGTAAACTCGTGATACCATTAAAAGAGATTTACTAAGAGAGATCAAGAAGACTGCATATCGAAGGGAATGAGATTGAAGCCTACTACGTTAGAGTCCTTGTAATGGTAACCCTATCTTGTTAACTGGAGATCCCAAAATCTTGGTTCAAAGGGACAACTAAATTATGAGGATTCCACGAAGCACTTAGGAAAATAATTTCATAACTCATTTCTATGATATTAAAGTGCTTTCTGTAGAGTTGCAAGAGGTTAAGATAATCTTTTAATAATTCCTATATCTTGATTAAGTCACGTGGGGTAGGGCAGAATACTCTTAATAGGAGGTCACCTATGTGAGTGTGAAGTGTGGCCACTTCAATGAGAATTATTTAAGGCTTAAATTCTCTAAACACTCGTAGAACCAAGAAGGGTTCAGGGCCATAATGAACCAAGTCATGAGAACCATGAACTGTTTAGGGAAGACATTGTATGAGTATCGTTGCCTTGGCTTACACTAAAGGCTGAATGGTTTAAAGACACCACATTCACCAATTAGCCGAGTAAGTCTGATGGTATTTCACTAAGGGAGGTTCAAAGCCAGAAGCTACCTTACCCGATGTAGTGTTTTTTCGCACCCTCTCTACATTGCATCATATCATCGCATTTGCATATGCGTACCCAATTTTCATTCATGTGGGAGATTGTAGGAATTGATTCAAATAATTAACCAAAAATTGAAAAATGAAAAGGTGTGAAAAATATTCGGACTTGATCCGATGGTCAAATTCGACCAAATATTCGGATTTGATCCGATGGTCAAATTACAAAAGTAAATAGACCAACTTATTCTACTCATCAAGTAGATTGTCGTGATATATTTGAAATCTCGAAACCAATTCCGGATGAATGAGAAATTGCGGACCAAAGTTGGAAGAAATGAAGTGTTGCAACTTTTTGAAAGGATGCAGGTTTTGGCCAAGTGTTGCAATTTTTTGAAATGATGCATATTTTGACCCACACTACTTCATTTGCATCCTTTCTACATCTATAAATAGAACCCTATGGACATGATTTTGGGTACACCAATTGCATTGATCATTCATTCTCCTCTTAAAATTCTCTCATTTTTAATTTTATAGTATTTTCATGTATTTCCTTGGTAGAGAGGGAATTTAGTTCGAGTTCGCTGGTCGAAGTCATTTGAAGTGCTCCTATGGCTTGACGTGGTCATTGTATTTTGGGAGATAATTGTCAAAAAACCGTTAGCACTGATGCGGGGCAAATTCATATTAAGGAAAGACTTATACTCGCATCGGCCAATCGCATCACTTACATCTAATTTTTTTTCTGATTTCATTGCTACTTGATTTTAGAAAATGATTAATTTTATTTATATGGTTTATGCAAGGTTCGATATGAAGAATCACATGTTTTAATTCAAGAATGGAAATAATCAGATTCGATAATCATTGGTTAGTTTCTCAAACTCCATTTCGGTAAGCCGAAACCTTGTTTCGATTTCGTGAACATAAACGATATATTTTTTGTGAATATAATATGCACCTAATCGGTATATTCCCCAACACAATGTGTACATCAATGAAGACAACGTGAATGCTTGTCGTCCAGACAATACTGAGTCTCTGGGAAGCTTCAGCAATTTGCCCCATGGGCACCGAATGAGTGTGAAAACAAAGAAACAATTTAGAATTTCTCAAGTGTTGGAGGAATTAGGAGCTCGTGATTATGACAGGGTACTTGTGACATTGGTCCCGAAGGGTAATCCAGTGAAAATAAATGGTATAAAATTTAAGTTTGATTCCTAGCAAATTGTTGCAAAAGATTTAATGGTACTTGGCATAATTATGAATTATCAATCAGATATCCTCGTAAGTATTTGATTTACTCGTGGTATTAATTAGAATAACTTCTTCTTCTTTTTCTGAATAAAGTTCTTATGATGGAAATGCAATTCAACTCTATGAAAGTACATAAAATATGAGGTAATTTATAAGTGTTAGTGCTTGTTGAGGGCATCAAAAAAATTTTAAGTATAAAGTTTGTATATATATATATATATTTTTATTTTTTATTTTATTATTATTATTATTTTTTTCCCAAAGAATGTATAGTTAAAAGCTAGAAAAAACATTATGGGTTTTAATTTGAAAATATGTAGTTGAAATTAAGTTGGGAAAAAAATTGATTTTAAAAATTTGCATGGGCTTAACAAAATTTTGCTAAAATTTTATAAACTTTTTAACAGGTCAAACTTTAATTGTATCACACATCTTATAAGATTCACAACTTTTACTTACTTTTTCAATACAAATATCATCAACTTTTATTAAAATCAGTTAAAACTTATATAAGGGCTTTGTCACGCAACCCTGAATTTTAAACTTTCACGATAACTAATTTCATGTGGTTGTAAGTTGTTCTAAACAGGTTTTTATTGACTTTTATTCCCTTTTTATGTTATGGGAAACAACCAAGTCTCGATAATATTTTCAACAAGATTAGGGAAAAGAGAGTATGTATATAGATTTTGAATGCATTGAGAACGAAAAATGTTCTGAGTGTTATTGCTCGAGCAAAGATTCCGTTGCTTGAACAAGATGAAATATTATAGGTGCTGTAATTGTTGCGAGGGGCAAGAATTTTCTTGCTTGAGCACGAATTAAAATTTTAGGCGGAATTTATATTAGGCATATTCTGGCACAAAATTTAGGGCAAAAAACCTCAAGCTATATAAAAGAAACAAATTGAACTAATTGGGGTCATTCAACTGAGCCTAAAGCACACCATATTGTCTTGGGAATTTTGTTTTATGAATAAGAAAGGAGGATGAGAATTTCAAGCACCAGATTCATCTTCGTTTCTTTTCCTTTTCCCCCCCTAATTTTAGGCGGAATTTATATTAGGCATATTCTGGCACAAAATTTAGGGCAAAAAACCTCAAGCTATATAAAAGAAACAAATTGAACTAATTGGGGTCATTCAACTGAGCCTAAAGCACACCATATTGTCTTGGGAATTTTGTTTTATGAATAAGAAAGGAGGATGAGAATTTCAAGCACCAGATTCATCTTCGTTTCTTTTCCTTTTCCCCCCCTTTTTTTTTTAAAGAAAACCCTAGTGATGTATTCTATTTTTTACACGTGTTTTGGTGCTTCGCTTATGAGTGGCTAATTCATCATTATAAAACGTAAAACTTAAAACTTTTAATTATTTAATTTCGAGAGCGACGTTTTGACCTTGAAATTTAATTAAAGTTGAGCTTTCATTAGGCCTCGGTAAAAAATAAAAAATAAAAAAAAAAATCGCCAAACCAATCAAACCAAATTGACTCGGGGCGGTCCGGATCATTTGAAATGGGTAATTGGTTTGACTTGGTTTTCTCCTAAAAAAAATCATGATGGGTCAGTTCAGCCATGTTTGAAACCTCAAACACTGGTTAACTGAATCAACTCAACCCACTTACATGTTTAATTTTTTTTTTAAGAAAAATAAAAATTAAAGATAAGCATAATCTCAGAAATACATCTCAATTCCCTCCAATTTATGACGTGCTGATAAGTAATAGTATTTGAAATTTTCTTTCACAAACTCATTATGTTATACTTAACATTTTTTCCTATTCAAACAGTGAGACTATATAATATATAAAAAAGCAACATAATTCTTATCTTTTCTGTTGACCCATCTCAATTAATCTGATTTTATTTGTTAGTCAATAGTTCTTGTAATATAAGTTATTTAGTTATTTTAATTTTTGTAATCAAAGTGAGCCCAAAAATAATTAATTTGGATTAAAAGTCTAAACCGACTAATAGAACCTAACTAAATCATTAGTTCGGTTCAATTTAAGAGTTAGAGTGAATTGGTTTGGGTTGAAGTTCACTTAAACCGACTAATTTAGTTTTTGTTTTTGATTGAGTTGAAAACGACCCAAATCAAACCGAGCCCAGACCTAGCTTTCATTGTTGATTTGTATATTGAAAAGTATGGATAGTGACTGACATATTTTTTTGCCAAATTATTAATTGGTTGGCTTGCTTAATTTCATATATATTTAGGATCGATCTTCTATGTTTTATATGGACTTTGATGTAACCATATTTAAATGGACAATTATGCTATAAGTACAAGAAATATTTATAGACAACACATGACATAGAATCATCGAAATGAGAGAAAAAGGCACGTTATGCGTCGTCTCATCAACATAGCTATAAATTCTATCAACATTTTCCTGTACTCATGACTTTTTCTTTAAATGGATGAGTGGTTGAAAATTCTGGTATTTCTCACTATCACTCTTTTCACATTTCTCAGCTTTCTGATTTCCACTGACATTTTCAAATTTTCATAGACTTAATTCCTTTCTCAAGTAGAAAATTCTTTTTCAAGTACCAAAGGCGTCTATGGAGAAGGATTAGCTCACACAAACATCAATTATTATTATTATTATTTTATATAAAGCTGGGGTGGCCTTGGAATAGTCCCTCCTATTGCTTCCTTTGTGTCACAGGAAACTATATATGGATCATGATTTCTTCACTGTTGATAAGTCATTAATTTTTCAAATTGCTTGTTTTGTGCCTTCACTTTTAATATTGACGGTTGAACCCCAATCTTGAGGGCCCTCACCGTCCCAATCCTAGAGCTTTGTGAGGGAGGTAAATCGTGGGATATACCTCAATAGGCCAGGGAACAAGAGTTACCTGTACACTGCGCCTACAAGGAGTCCAATTCTATGTTTCAGGAATCGAACCCTCACACTGCGACTACCAGCAAGGCGTGAGATAACTTCAGTCCTATCCTTTGCACACTAGGCTATTGATAAGTGTGTTTTTGCACACTTATTTAGGTCACAAACATGACTTAATAATGAGCAAAATGATTGAACTATAACTTAATCTCGTTATATTTGTCAATTGTAGGGAATATCAATGAACATGGTGAAATTCAGAAGAAAAGAGCCGAAAAAAGACTAAAATGGAGCAAAGTGATAGTTCGAGGACGAAGTTGCAAATAATTCATAGATGAGATGGGAAATGGAATGAAGATTCAAGAGTGTTAGAGGTTAATCGGATGAGGAAAGGAGTCAAGAGGTGAAATATGATCGAAGTATTATCAAGTATCAACTTTCAGGCGAAAAAGTTATGCTCGTGAATTTTAATCTCTACTTGAGATCCATTTTTTGACATAGTAAACATCAGAATTTGGGGACGCCTATTTCTATCAAAGTGTAGATCTTTGAGTTTTCTTCACAATGCACTTTGAATCACTTCAATCGGAAATTAGGAGAGAAAGTTATGACGAAAATACTAAAAGTTGTCCAGCGAAAAGAATGGTATAACTATGCGGTCGCATAGAAGCCGCCCGAGAACTTTTTCTCAAATTTTTTTTACTCTATGCGACAGCATAGAAATGTACTATGCGGTCGCATAGAACAAGATTCGGGGCCGATTCAGCAGTTTCCTTATTTCGCCGAAACTCTTATGGAAAGGAGATTTTTAGGGTTTTATATAAACTAAAACTCGACCAGAATGAGGGGACGCCACTTTTACAAAATTGGAGGGGATTATACACAATTTTGGAGGATTTGGAGAGGAAGAACAAGGCAATCCACTTCAAGATTCAAGATTTCACTTCAAGAATTAATTGGGTGATATTCTTCCTTGGTTTTAATTATTGCTTTTCTTTATTTCCCATTATGTTAGGCTAGATTTTCATGTGCTAGGATTTGCGATGAACCTTACATTGTGAACCCTTAATCTTGAATTTTATTTATTTGATGCTAAAACATGTTTTTAATTATTGAATGATTGGCATGGATTTTATTTTCTCTACAATTATCTGCGCAATAGTTGTATGAGATTTGTGGCTTGTTTTACCCTCGAGAGATGGAAAATGAGTTAGACATTATGTTAATTGTCGTAAAGTTCGATAGGGGATAGAAATATACCGCTATGCTTTATGTGATCTTTAAATATTCATAAATCTTTAATACATTTTTATATGTTCGCATCCGTCATAGAAATATAGTCGGACCGCATGTGAAAATAGGTTTAATTCTACTCGAGAGAGATTGTTAAACAAATTGGGAATATTGGTCTTCATAATTGAATCGTGTTGTCAATTTTATAAAATTCGGATTAAAGATGATTGATATAAGGGGATTCGGGATGAATTGTAGGGAATATCAATGAACATGGTGAAATTCAGAAGAAAAGAGCCGAAAAAAGACTAAAATGGAGCAAAGTGATAGTTCGAGGACGAAGTTGCAAATAATCCATAGATGAGATGGGAAATGGAATGAAGATTCAAGAGTGTTAGAGGTTAATCGGATGAGGAAAGGAGTCAAGAGGTGAAATATGGATTGTCATATTTTTATAAAACTTGCATTTAGTTATAATCACGCATTTAATTTAGTTAATTTAGTCTTTATATTTATAAGTAGGTTATTAAATCATAATTTAGTTAGCGAAAATATCAAGAATTTTTATTGTTTCGGTTAAGGCGACGATGGGTAAAATTGAACTAATCAATCCATGTGGGACGATATTCGGACTCATTTAATCCACTTTATTACTTGTTAACGAACCGTACACTTGCGGTAATTTAAATCGAAAGAAATATTTTGCGAACAAGTTTTTGACGCCGTTGTCAGGGATTGAGTTCAGTTTAATTTTATTTTTCTATGCACTAATTCGAAATTTAATTTTCATTTCTCTTTTAGTTTTTATTTATTTTATTTTATTTATTTATTATTTTTTTTGTCTTTGTTTTGTTTTTATTATTCGATCTATCTTTTTAATATCTAAGTGCTACTATTATTTTTCTCTTAAATTTGCATGCTAAGATCGACTGGAGGAGAATTGATTCCAGCCGATCCTGAAATTGAACACACTTTTCATCGACACGGAGAAACAAGCCAATGAAGGAGAGGCAGTGAACGAAGGAAATGAGATTTTGGGCGACTTCTTGACTCCTCAAGTGATTCAAAGCCAGTCCAGCATTGTGTATCCACCGTTTGGGCAACCCAATTTTCAATTGAAGACGAATGTGATACAGCTGTTCCAAAATGGACATCAATTTTATGGCAGAGCCGAAGAAAATCCACATACACACATATCTCGATTCTTGGATATGTGTCAACACTTCAGATATCAAGGAATCTCGGACGGTGCTATTAGGCTAAAAGTTTTTCCACACACCTTGCGGGACAAGGCACTTGAATGGTTGGATTCGTTTCCTATTGCAAGCATCACTACTTGGAACGACCTAGCTCACAAATTCTGCACGAAGTACTTCTCACCAGCCAAGATAGCTAAAATGAGACACGAAATATCCATTTTCAGCCAGGGAGAATCCGAATCATTTGACGAAACCTGGAACAGATTCAAGAATATGCTCCGAAAGTGCCCTCAACATGGGTTCGACAAAAAGACCCAACTTCGATTCTTTTATATAGGGTTACTCCCGTACTTCAAAAGCATGGTGGACTCATCATCAGATGGCTCAATTTCTACACGAACAATCAATGGAGCACTAGAATTATTTGAAAGAATGGCAACTACTTCAGCGATGTGGGCATCTAAGCAGGTAACTCAGAAGAAACCTCAGGGTGTTTATGAGGTCGATACTTATTCAGCCATATCTGCGAAGATTGACTCGTTGTTTCACAAAGTAGAAAGCATATCACAAACAACACAAAATAAGAAGTTTAGCTGTGAAGAATGTGGAGCTGAGCATTAAATATCAGAGTGTCCAATTTTAATGCAAGGAGTTGAGCAGACAGATTTTGCACAATGGGGGCAATGCCAACAAAATAATCAATATGGGGAAACATACAATAACAATTGGAAGAAGCATCCCAATTTCTCTTGGAGCAACTAGAATCAGAATAGGCCGCAGGGTCAATTTCAACAGCAAGAGAAAAATCCTCAATTGCAGGACATGTTCAGGAAATATATGGAGAAAACCGAAATCACTCTGCAAAACCAGAATACTGCCATCAAAAACTTGAAAACTCAAATGGGACAGATGGCCATCGCTTTGACTGGAAAAGCACAGGGAAATTTGCCAAGTAACACGGAAATCAACCCAAAAGAGCATGCCAAGGCCATCACAACTCGAAGTGGAGTGCAGGTACCTGATATGCATGTCAAAAGGCCAGTCAAGAACAAAGAGAATACACCTTCTGTAGAAGAAGAAACTGTGGAGCATGATGAACAACCAAACACATCTACCGCAAAGGAAAGCTCAGAAAAAGCAGGGAATAAAGAAACAGTTACAGTCAACCCATATGAACCTCCAATTCCATTTCCACAGAGGTTGAAAAACCACAAAATGGAGCAACAATACAAGAAATTTCTGGAAGTCTTCAAGAAGATCCACATCAACATCCCGTTGGTCGATGCTCTATTCCAAATGCCCAGCTATGCAAAGTTTCTGAAGGACATATTATCAAATAAACGCAAGCTGGAGGATCATGAAACAGTGATGCTAACCGAAGAGTGCAGCGCAAGAATTCAGAAAAAGCTTCCACCAAAATTGAAAGATCCAGGGAGTTTCATTGTTCCTTGCACAATTGGTGATTTTTATTTTAATAAAGCATTATGTGATCTTGGTGCGAGTGTTAACTTGATGCCACTCTCTATTTTCAGGAAACTAGGATTTGGAGAGCCTAAAGCAACTACAGTAACTCTACAGCTGGCTGATCGATCACTTACACATCCACGAGGGATTATCGAAGATGTATTGGTCAAAGTGGACAAACTTATATTCCCAGCGGACTTCTTAATTCTAGACATGGAAGAAGATAAGGACGTGCCTATCATATTGGGGCGACCATTCTTGGCAACTACAAGAGCTCTTATAGATGTGCAACAAGGACAATTGACTCTGAGACTGGGTGAGGAGCAGGCCACTTTTAATGTTTTCAAAGTAATGAAATATCTCACCGAGCCAGACAACTGTTTCCAGATTGATGTGATTGACATAGAAATCCTCTACAATTACGAATTGAAGAAACCGCCAGACATACATGAGGCTAATATGATGCACCCTCAATCCATTCTCATTGACTCAAAGGAGATCGAGGTATACACCGTGGAGTCTCAAACGGATGATGAGGGAGAGTCACACCACGTGAAAAAGGACAGGTTTGAAGTGTCGAGGATAACTGCAATGCGGAACAAGACCATATTGAACAAACTATGCAGGACCTCCCAAGCCATATTTAAAGTGCCATAACACACCTATGCCAAAAGTCAGGCTATCGACTATAAAATAGCGTTGGTTGGGAGGCAACCCAACGTTCTATCCTTTCATTTACTTCATTTTGCAATAGTTTAGGAACTTTTCATTTTTTTAGCATTATCAATAGTTTTAGGTCATCGATCATACATCCCTATCACATGGAGTCTAGGCATGGTCTACACGAGTCCCAATGCACTGAGCACGAGTCATGAGGTTGAAGTCCTATTTTAGTCAGTCATGTGTCAAATTGAACAAAGTGCATGTTTTGAATAAAGTTTCATTGGTGATTTACATTTTTGTGATGTAAACCTTATGTTGAGACATAAATTATGCATTTTGCACACCAATAATGTACACATGCACCTTGAAGCAAATTTGGGGGATTTGTGCACTACGTAGGTTATTTCTTGCCTCAGTTGCATCTGCTTATACCATGCGAACTAATGCGCATACTTTGCACTTTTACAGGATGTCACTAAAAAGAATGTCACAGGGAAAGGAGAAACACTGCGAGTCCTAGTTTTCATTCACCACCTCCATATAAATCAGGAGAAACACTCGTACCCCATCTTGCACTTTTAGTTTATTATTGTCCTTCAATTATGTCTATTTACACTTTTATTTCATCTTCACATTGAGGACAATGTATTATCTAAGTTTGAGGATGGGTGACATAATCCTGGACACGAACATCTTTTCATCATTTTGCCTATACTCATCAATAAATATGTTTCATAACTGCATATTATGTGCTTGATGAGTGTTAAAAAAAATTCTTTGCATTTTATTCAGTCTACTATATTTCCATTTTTGCATGCTTGTGTGGGCTTGATAGCCTTGTCGGCTATGATGTGACTATTGGACTGGTATAATTCATAAACTTTGGATATAGTGCTGAATAGATTAACCAATACTTGTGATGTAATACTTGACATTATCTATGCACGCTATTCATGCTTGACATGTTAGGTGAATGACTGGATTTTGAGCATAAAGTAGGAAAAGAATGATAACCCTCTATTGAATTAACACGTAAAACACCTTAAGACAGTTTGGAATTGTTTGAGCTATTGTAGAGAACATTGAGATAAGCGGGGGTTCCGTGCAGGAAATTTTATTGTGTGGATTGCCTAGACCAGTGAGGTGAAGATTAGGTGAAAATCTTAAATTAGGGGTTGGTTTGGAAACTAAATGTCTAGAACAATAAGGGTATAAAATTAATTTGTGAGAATAAGACACTTCTTTTCATGCCTTTATGACCCGAGCAAGTAAGCCTGTAAGGATATTTCAAAATCTGGTACCTTAAGGTCAACTGGCCTGGGAGTAACCGGTCTAAAGCTCGCTAAAGGGGTCATATAGAAAGCAAGAGGGAAAGAGGTTAATAAAAAGTCATCTGATCGAGCCTTTGTAACTCGAGTGAATAAGCCTACAAGGGTTTAAAACCTGGTGCCCTAAAACCAACTGGTTTGAGAGTAACCGGCCTAAAACTCGCTAAAGGGGTTATATAGAAAGCAAATGAGAAGATGATAATGATATATAAAATAAAAAATAATAATAATTCAAAAAAATCAGAGAAAAGCGAGAAAAACAAAAGAGAGGCAATAACATGAAGAAAAGCCCTTGGACATTTGGTTGAAGAAACTATACCTTTAAGGCGAGGCAAGTAACCTAGTTTAATCTTGAGTGTCAAAGCAATCAAACTTAGGAGAGCCTTCACTTGTTGACATGTAAACTTGTGATTGTGAGATCAATCCAAACTACGAGAGGGTAAGGACTACAGCTATGTAAATTCCTAATTTTAAAATACAATCCCGAGATAATTGAGTGAAAAGAATAAGTTTGGGGTTGTGTATCTCTCGAGTGAGTAAGGATACATTTGACCACTTGGGGTCGGGACTCAAATTCAGCATGAACCTAATATGTTGGCATGAATTCACACACACACACGTCGATTTACATTTAACAGGTAACGATTGATGTCATTTTTGCACTGATAAATTTTCATAAAGTCAAATACTTAGTCCAATCCTGAGCCACAACAGGGTATTAAGTCATGTTTGTTCAGAATTAAGTCACTATCTTGTTTGAGGACAAACAATAGTTCAAGTTTGGGGGGTTTGATAAGTGTATTTTTGCACACTTATTTAGGTCACAAACATGACTTAATAATAAGCAAAATGATTGAACTATGACTTAATCTCGTTATATTTGTGAATTGTAGGGAATACCGATGAACATGGTGAAATTCAGAAGAAAAGAACCGAAAAAAGACTAAAATGGAGCAAAGTGATAGTTCGAGGACGAAGTTGCAAATAATCCATAGATGAGACGGGAAATGGAATGAAGATTCAAGAGTGTTAGATGTTAATCGGATGAGGAAAGGAGTCAAGAGGTGAAATATGATCGAAGTATTATCAAGTATCAACTTTCAGGCGAAAAAGCTATGCTCGTGAATTTTAATTTCTACTTGATATCCATTTTTGACATAGTAAACATCATAATTTGGGGACTCCTATTTCTATCAAAAGTGTATGTCTTTGAGTTTTCTTCACAATGCACTTTGAATCACTTCAATTGGAGATTAGGAGAGAAAGTTATGACCAAAATACTAAAAGTTATCCAGCGAAAAGAATGGTATAACTATGCGGTCGCATAGAACAAGATTCGGGGCCGATTCAGCAGTTTCCTTATTTCGTCGAAACTCTTATGGAAAGGAGATTTTTAGGGTTCTATATAAACTAAAACTCGACCAGAATGAGGGGACGCCACTTTTACAAAACTGGAGGGGATTATACACAATTTTGGAGGATTTGGAGAGGAAGAACAAGGCAAAAATAAGGCAATCCACTTCAAGATTCAAGATTTCACTTCAAGAATTAATTGGGTGATATTCTTCCTTGGTTTTAATTATTGCTTTTCTTTATTTCCCATTATGTTAGGCTAGATTTTCATGTGCTAGGATTTGTGATGAACCTTACATTGTAAACCCTTAATCTTGAATTTTATTTATTTGACGTTAAAACATGTTTTTAATTATTGAATGATTGGCATGGATTTTATTTTCTCTACAATTATCTGCGCAATAGTTGTATGAGATTTGTGGCTTGTTTTACCCTCGAGAGATGGAAAATGAGTTAGACATTATGTTAATTGTCGTAAAGTTCGATAGAGGATAGAAATATACCGCTATACTTTATGTGATCTTTAAGTATTCATAAATCTTTAATGCATTTTTATATGTTTGCATCCGTCATAGAAATATAGTCGGATCGCATGTGAAAATAGGTTTAATTCTACTCGAGAGAGATTGTTAAACAAATTAGGAATATTGGTCTTCATAATTGAATCGTGTTGTCAATTTTATAAAATTCGGATTAAAGAGGATTGATATAAGGGGATTCGGGATCCTAGTACGCATTTGATTATCATATTTTTATAAAACTTGCATTTAGTTATAATCACGCATTTAATTTAGTTAATTTAGGCTTTATATTTATAAGTAGGTTATTGAATCATAATTTAGTTAGCAAAAATATCAAGAATTTCTATTGTTTCGGTTAAGGCGACGATAGGTAAAATTGAACTAATCAATCCCTGTGGGACGATATTCGAACTCATTTAATCCACTTTATTACTTGTTAACGAACCGTACACTTGCGATAATTTAAATCGAAAGAAATATTTCGCGAACAGCTATGCCCTGAGGACAACAATTGTATCTCGTTTTCATATTGGACATGACAGTATGTGGAGTTTTCCTTTAGGGATTTACCAAATCATGTTGTGCGTTAACTTTTATATACCTTCAGATATTGATTAGAACAATATGAACGTGTGGGCCACTTAGAAATTCATTTCAATGTAGACTAGGAAATAGACGGTTGAGGCTATTAAGTTGCTGTTTGCTAAGTTCCATCAATGTTTTATACGAACTATTAATACATGGGTTTGAAAAGGTTAAAAAAAAAAAAAAAAAAAAAATTCTGTTTGACTAATTTGGAGCTATTTTGTTTAACTATTGACATAACTAAGCCCCCATTTGACACAACCAGTTTTTTGTGTAGAATGAGTTTTCGAATAGCAAGTTATTGAAGAGTGTGTGGTTAAAAAGTAGGAAAAAAATTAAATTTACGTGAAGAATATTTTATTATAAAAAAGTGTGATTAAAAATGAGTATGAGAAAAAGATTAAAAGAATAGTTGTCAAACAGGGATTAAATGTTTTATTTTTGAAGTTAGTGCAAATAATTTTTTCCGAAAAATGCTGCTTCCACCACTCGGGGTTGAAAAATGCTACTTCTACCTAACTGGCTGCCAAAGTGACGTGTATGGATCAGAATAAAAGGTAGCAGATGGCTGTGATTTTAATGAAATGAAACAAAATAAGGCAGGAAATGGGAAGCTCTAAAACCATTTCCTGAATGGTCATCTCTTCACGCGATGATTTTGACTTCTCCCAAATTGGAAAGCACGTGATAATTATGACTTTGCAGTGAGAAACCCATCTGTCGGGCAGCTCCGACAGTAAACCTAGTAACATTGCCATGATTGTCGTGCAGCTCCAACAGTAAAAGCAACAATTACCTCGTTCGGTCCTCATTTTTTGTAATGAAAATAGGAGGAATAGTGTTTTGTTGAAAAAAATGAGTGATTAAAAAAAAAGAAAAAATTTTCAATTTACATGTAATATTATTTTATGAAAGATTGTGTGGTTGAAAACAGGAGAGAGAAAAATAGAATGTAATGGAATGTAATTTAATGGGGGTCAAACAGGGGCAATATTACTGTGTTCAATCTCCATCTCAGGTAGTCGTGTAGTTCAGAGCATTCTCCGCAGGTGCATTATTCTGGGAAATAATTTATTTGTTGATCATAAGTCCAAATTCGTTGTACAATGTATTTGAAAATTAGCATTAAGTTGCATGTTTTAGCTGTCTTGAAATTGGATAGAAACAAGTTGTATTATCTACTTGCATTTTGGATGTTCCTTTGCTTATAAAAAAGGACATTGGCCACGATTTTGAGAGAATCAATTCTTCTCCCATCATATTCTAGTTTCCTTTATTTTCTTTGTAACATTTCATTATATATTTCTAAACCATTAACTAGAGTTAAGTGTGAAACTTTGGTGAATGCATAGAATATGTCTTTGATCTTTTATTTTGTTCTTCAATATTCATCTTCTTATTTGGTTAAGTATATGTTCTACAAATGGTTTTGGTTTGTTAAATACTTTGATTTATTGTTAACAATTTTGGCACAATAAATGCTTAGATAATCTCTACATACTAACAACTTATTTTGACATATTCTCTCAAACAATTATCAAGATTGATCCTTTAGGATATTTGCGATCAATGTTTTATCTTCCATATGAGATCACTTCTTAGTTTATTTTCATATGAGTCAAATAAAAGATCGAGGGTAATTTCTACTCATTTATCCGAAGTAAATCCCCAATGCTCTAGTGTTCTTCTCCATCGTATTTCCACCAACCATTTACTACTCATAGACTAGTTTATTTCCTTCCAATTCCCCGTGGTTCGACCTCGGACTTCTTAGATTTACTACTTGCGACAACCTACACTTGGGTTTGCAACCTTAAAGTTGTATGTAAATACGTATTTCAATTAATTACATTTTTAACCATGTATTTATGGAAATTGAATTTACGGCAAGAGCATTGAAATTAGAGACTAACATTAGTGTTTTTAAACAAAGTGAATGTAAAATGCCTTGTAAATGATATATCTTTGAAGCACTTTTAGATACTAATCACACTCCCCAACCAAGATATTGCTAGTCTCTAGTAATAAAAATTCAAAAATAGTTCAAATGAAATAGCTTGTCGCATTTGCCTTAGGATTTGAAATTGCTTATCAAAATTCTTCTAAGGTTTGCTACCAAAATATAGTTCAACTTGTCCAATGCTCGACCAACGTGTGTGTGCGCATAATCAATTCAATCACATACTTTTTCAAATTGTACTCATCCCGACCCTCAATAGTCAGCTATTTCTCTTTTCTCTCGTTGGATGCACACCCCCAAACTTGATTTTGTAACTATTTTCTCAAGGTGTGATTTATGGTTAAATTTATATACTATTACTCACCCTCTCTAATTTGGTTAGATTTTACTAATTATAGCTCAACACATCAATAAATGAGGATTCTTCTTAAGTTTAACTGATACAACCTCCAAGAATCAACCAAGCTACTAATCTCTTATCAAAGGTCTGATTCTCTAAAACAAGTGTTTGAAACTTAATCAAGGCATGTAGTACGTCTTCTGTTTCATGCACCTGCTTTTTTCAAGTTTGTCGTGCGTATTCTGTTTCATGCACCAGCCTATCTCTTTTTATGTATATAATTGTCCTTATTGGGCTCTTTTAGGGTAGCTTCACAACATGACAGTTTTTTCCCTTCTATGCAATGATTAGTGCAATGCCCCTTATTAAACACTTATTCTCGAAAATCAATCTTTAACTTAAGATTTTCACTTAATTATCATCTCATTGGTCTTAAGCAATCCTCACAAAATTTAACACATATAGAATCCACATCTATCTCAATGTCTCCCCACACCCCAAACTATCCTAGAATTGGTTTAGTTGGAATTTTTTTCCCTTTGTTTGTCATAGTTAATTCTACATATTCCATCTATTGATTCAATCTAAATAATATGTGATTTTAATGATTATTGTTTTCAATATAAATCAATCTAACATGAAAAGCTTCAACTAAATCAAAGCAGCATCCCCTATTCACAATTCATAACATAAAAACAATTTCAAATAATATTGTCTTCAGTCGACAAGAAATTTTTTTTTTTTTTGATCTTTTTAATTCCTTTCCCCCAACCTAAATGAAACATTGTCCTCAATGTAAAGATTAAACGTGCAAATTATATGAAGGACAGTAAGGAGCAAATTATAGAATTGTTTTTTATTCCTTTTCAAAAACTTGCTACAACTTTAAGGTTGCAAACCCAAGTGTAGGTCGTCGCAAGTAGCAAATCTCGAATGTCCGATGTCGAACTACAGGGAATTGGAAGGAAATAAACTAGTCTATGAATAGTAAATGGTTGGGGAAAATATGTCAGACGAAGACGAACACTAGAGCGTTGGGGATTCACTTCGGATAAATGAGTAGAAATTGCCCTTGATCTTTAATTTAACTCATATGAAAATCAACTAATGAGTGATCTCATATGGAAGATAAAATATTAATCACAAATATATTAAAAGATAGATCTTGATAATTGTTTGAGAGAATATGTCAAAATAAGTTGTTGAAATGTATAGATTATCTAAACATTTATTGTGCCAAAATTGTCAACAATAAATCAAAGTCTTTAACAAACCAAAATCATTTGTATAACACATACTTCAACCAAGTAAGAAGATAAACGTTGAAGAACAAAATGAAAGATCAAAAACAATACTATGCATTCACCAAAGTTTCACCCCTAGCTTTAGCTAATGGTTTAGAAATATATAATGAAATTTTACAAAGAAAATGAAGGAAACTAGAATATGATGGAGAGGAATTGATCTCTCAAAATCGTGACCAAGATCTCCTTTTACAGGCAAAGGAACATCCAAAATGCAAGTAGACTATGCAACTTGTTTCTGTCCAATTTCAAGACAGTTGGAACATGCAACTTGGTGCCAATTTTCAGATACATTGTGCAGCGAATTTAGACTTATGATCAACAGATAAATTATTTCTACTTGAGTTAGCTTTCCTTTGGTTCAAGTATCAGGTTTATTGCATCTACATAACTCCAGATATGATAAAAACAATTAGTGCTGCTTCACAGGTAGAAAAACTGTATCCGACAGGTAACAAGCTGAACTTTGCACAATAATTTTGGCTGCCTTGTGATACGAATTTGACTTCTTGCAAAACATTAAAGTTGTAGAAACACGCCTTATCTTTCCAACCCAACTTGAATCACCTCGTTTCAATGTCTGAAACTCAAGTTATGATCATTTTACCAACAACTGCTTCTTGCTTGAGACAGTCACTATTTTTGACTTTTCAACATTATTTTCGTCCACTTGCTCCACCTATTCTAAATTGAAAATACATGTGAAATACATCAAATAGATATTCTTTCAAATGTATAATACTCATGCCGACATGTATGTAAATACGTATTTCAATTAATTACATTTTTAACCATGTATTTATGAAAATTGAATTTACGGTAAGAGAATTGAAATTAGAAACTAACATTAGTATTTTTAAACAAAGTGAATGTAAAATACCTAATAAATGATATATCTTTGAAGCACTTTTAAACACTAATAAGTGGATTTTGAATGTTAAAATTGATTTGGTTTGATAGAACAACTAAACAATTTTATTGATTTGGTTAAATTGAAAACCTAAACACATAAACCATTTTAATGAACGCCCAGAGCATTTTATTCAACTTCAATATGTTAAGATTCATCGATTGATTATGTTTAGTTAGATTTTGATTGGAATGAAGAAATATAGCAGTTTAAACCAAACAATTTCAGCTAAAATGTAAAAGAACCCAAACAATTTCAACATTCCAAATCACTTGAGGTTCACCACATATCGTTAACTTCTCTGTGCGTCGCTGGTTTAGCCAAAGTAACGCTAGTGTTACTGGATTCACCAGTTGCTTCTCATTCTTTGCACCAATCCCGAAACCCACACTTCTCACTACAACATTTGAAGAATCTACTTTTGTTAGGAGTGACCCTTTCAACCTCGAACAACTTCTGAGATCCATGTGTACAATCTGGACATCGGTGTTTTATCGGGCAATCGCCAAAGAAGTGTCCAACACTCCTGCAACCATGGCAAACTCCTAAGTTCTTTCTCGGCCTTCTGTCTTGCTAAATTGATCCCAATAAAGAAATCGGTAAACATGAAATTGTCAATAACTAAAGCATGAACCAGTATCCATTTTCCTAAAAATGTTCACGGCATTCCGTGTTGCTGAATTGAACCCAGTAAAATATAACAGTAAGCATGAAATTCTCAATAATTTAAGCATAAACTAATATCCTCTTTTTGAAAAATAATAAACTCACAGGCCAAACAAGAATTCCTTTCCAATTTACTACAAACCATGAAACTGTCCATAAATAAAGCATAAGCCAGTATCAAATTTATCGATCCCTTTTTAACTCACTCCAAACAGATCAAAATTTCTCCTAAGGCAAGTAAAAATTCAACCCAAACAAGAATCCACACTGAAAGCACCAAAAATTGTAAAACTGCAGTTGTTTAGAGTTAACAAAATTTTATTTCTAATCATCACAGAAAACGCTAACTATCAACTTCAACACACAACCAGCACCATTTGTCCCCATCCGTAGGACAAGCAAACCCTAAACAACAAATTGAACCAAATAATCGATGGAGGAACGAGGAGCAAATGTCAAAATTGTACCCAAAAAAATCTCGTATTCAATTTGCAAGCAAGTGAGCAGTAAATGAAGGTTTGAGAGACGATGAATGTCAACCGATTTTTTTGCGACAGCGTAATGTCTGTACACGGCTTCGGATTCATATACCATGCGGATCAAGTCGGAAGCGAGTACCAATTTTGGCGACCACCGGAGCTCCACTATTGCCAGAGTTGCACGACTTTGGGAGGAAATGGGGAGAGGAGGGAGTAGGGCCTGATTTGGGCGAAAATTGGGAGAGAGACGAAGGATTTTCGATTTCAAAATTCAGAGTTTTTTCTTTTTTCTAGATAGTGCCACGTCACTCTGTAGGGCAAGATTGTAAACCGTCTTTGTACGCGTAGAGTGACCGTTATTGCTTTCGATTTCAGCATGCTAGCTTGTAAAGGAAGTTTAGGATATTCTTGAAAAGATAAATATATATGTACAAATAAATATTTATAAAATGGATTACTTACTCTCACAAATAAGTAGTTCTCACGTGAATTTAAAAAAGTTGGCTCATGGTCCCCACTTCCTATTGTGAGTAATGAGTAAAGAATTTTGTAAGTGTAGCATGATCCTTCTTGAAAATGTATATGAAGGAACTACTAATGTGAGATCATCTATACAGACTTCAAATTCGAGTTTGATTAATTTTACTTCAATCGATTTAATGGTACTTCGCAAAATTTTGAAATGTGAGCCAAATATTTTACGCGCCTATAATGACCAAGTCCGGGAAATGACCTCATGAGTTCTAGATTTCCTGTTCTCTTTAGGTGCAGTTAAGAGCAACACCGGCCCCCCTCTTAAGTACTGTTAATTTAGCTTAATATACATCATTAATAAATTGACGCTGGATAGGATAATGATTATCATATTGGCTTGTTGTAGCAGATAATTCACAAGAAAGAAACGACGGAAAACACTCAAAAAATTAGAGAAAATACTCTAAAATTAACTCAATATTATTAATAATACAGAATGACCAAAATTAACCCACAAGCAGGGTTAAATAACTGCGAAATACGAAATTATGGGAAAATTACCAAAAATGGCAAAATCCCGAAATTATACCAGAATAAAATATTAAGTAAAAGAAATAGGTTGCCAAAATTTTGGCTCAATTCGAGTTTTCTAACATATGGAAAAAGAGAAACGAAATATTACCATAAATAGTAAAAAATAACTTAAATTTGAATTTTGGAAAGGAAAATAGTGGATTTTGGGCTCGAAACCGAAGAGAGCTTTCCAGATTGGGATCATAATAGCGATTCTGATAACCATAGCGAAAGTTATGGCCAAATTACCAAAGACGCGTCAAATTCCCCAAATTAAGGAAATAATTGCGATTCACTTTTTATCTTTGCGCCAATCCGCCATCTCATAGAATCTCAGCGCCATCATCGTGCTATCTGACAAATTAGCATCACTCGACTCGGATCCTCCTGCATCAGTCGCCCCGGGTTGGAAAGAACTCCACAAAACAAGGGTTTAGGTGTTTCACATTGAAGACGTCAAAGGTCTTCAAATGGCTAGGGAGGCGCAACCTGTAAGTATTATCATTGATCTTCTGTAGCACTTCACAAGGTCCAATCTTCTGCTTCCTTTAGCTTATCGTATTCCCCAGCTGAAAAACGATCACGAGTTAATACTACCCAAACAAAATCACCAACATCAAACAACACCTGGCGCCGATGACTATCTGCCCAAACTTTGTACTTAGTATTACTATCCTATATGGACAGCTTCACCTGCTCATGGATACCCCAAAGATATTCAGCCGTCTCATCAGCTTTGTTATTGAAGCAACCCACACGTGGAATTGGAGCCAAATCAAGTACCCCGGATGGATTTCGGCCATAGATAATTTCAAAAGGACTCAATTCGAGGGTTCTATTCCTTGACCGATTATAAGCAAACTCTGCTTGAGGTAATGCCAAATCCCACTGCTTCGGTTTAGTCCCTGCCAAGCTTCTCAAAAGATTTCCCAAACTCCGATTCACCACCTCAGTCTAGCCATCTGTTTGGAGATGGTATGCCCTGCTAAAATTCAACTTCGTCCCAAATTTCCCCCACAAACTCCTCCAGAAATGACTCATAAACTTAGTGTCACAGTCAGAAGTAATTGACTGTGGAACACCATGTAAACGCACAATCTCTCTGAAATAAAGATGAGCAATCCGAGTAGTATCCATTGTCTTCTGGCAAGCCACAAAATGAGCGATCTTTGAAAATCTGTCAACCACAACAAGAATGGAATCCATCGCCCGTTGTGTACGAGGTAAGCCCAAGACAAAATCCATACTGACATCAAACCAAGGAGTTTCAGGTACGAGTAATGGTGTGTACAATCCAACATTAGTAAGAGCCCCTTTAGACCGCTGACATACATACACCGCTCTACATAATGCGCGACATCACTGTTCAACTTGTGCCAGTAATAATCAGAAGAGATCAATGCCAATATCTTGTCTCGCCTAAAATGTCCTTCATTATGAAGTTCACTAATAATCTGCTGCCTTAGTGAACAATCCGGAATGCATAACTGCAATCCACGAAACAGGTAACCATTATGTAAAACAAAATCATGTCGATGATTATCAGTTACTTCCCGAATTATCTTCCCAAACGAAGGATCTGCAGCATACATATCAGTAAATGCCTCAAATCCGACAATCTTGGTGCTCATGTGGTGTGGAGTAATGTGCGACTACTTAATGCATCTGCTACTTGATTCAAACTCCTTGCTTGATGTCTTAGTGTGAAAGTAAACTCCTGCAAGTACGCCACCCACTTTGCATGTCATGTACTCAACTTGTGTTGACCATTGATGTACTTTAAGGCCTCATGATCAGTAACAAGGATAAACTCCCTCTGTACCAGGTAATGACGCCAATGCTTCTGAGTCTGTACTATGGCATAGAACTCCAGGTCATAAGTGGAATAATTTTTCTTCGATCCCAATAGCTTCTCACTAAAAAAGGTTACTGGACGCCCCTCCTGACACAGAACACCACCAATACCAACTCCAGACGCATCATAGTTTACCTTGAACACCTTTTCAAAATCCGAAAGTGCCAAGACTGGGGCCTCCGTCATCTTCTACTTAACCAACTGAAAGCTAGCCTTTGCCTCCTCGGTCTACTGAAAATCACGCCCTTTAAGGCACTCTGTGATAGGAGCAATCAAGATACTAAAGTTTCTGATAACCGGTGATAGAAGGATGCCAATCCACGGAAACTCCTGACATCGTGCAAAGTTTTTGGCTTGGGCCAATTCAAAACTGCCCCAATTTTGGATTGATCTGCATGAACACCATCAGTAGAACAACAAAATCCCAAAAAGTTACAGAAGTTGTGAAGAAAGAACACTTATTCTGATTGATGAATAAGCGCTCCATCCTCATTATATCAAAGACAGCACGGAGATGATTAAAATGTGACTCCCATGTCAGACTATAAATAAGTATGTCGTTAAAGAGACTACCACAAACTTCCCCATGAAAAGCTGTAAAACCTGATGCATAAACCTCATAAAAGTACTGGGTGCGTTGGATAGTCCAAAGGGCATGACCATCCACTCGTACAATCCATGCTGTGTCTTGAACGCGGTCTCCCACTCATCTTCAGGCCTAATTCTGATATGGTGGTATCCGCTTTTAAGGTCGATTTTTGAGAAGACCTTAGAACCGAACAATTGGTCCAACATGTCGTCCAGGCGGGGAATTGGAAACCTGTACTTCATTGTAATCCTATTAATTGCCCTGCTGTCAACACACATACGCCACGACCTATCTTTCTTCGGCACTAGTAGAGCCGGAACTGTACAAGGACTCATATTCTCACGAATGTAGCACCTTTCCAATAATTCTACCACCTGTCGCTGCAACTCTTCAGCTTCCTTGGGACTGAGGCGATATGCTGGTCGATTTGGTAGACTCGACCTCGGAATAAGGTCGATTTGATATTAAATATCCCTCATAGGTGGTAATCCTGGAGGAAGATCCTCCGACATCAAGTCAGAAAACTCCATCAGTAGTTGCTGCACTTCTGCTGGTAATTCCAAATCCACATTTGCTGCACTATTTTCACAAGGTATTAAAGCAAAAACTATTTTTTCACGCCCAACCTCAACCAAGAACCTGGACATAGAAAGTAGATTAGTGTTATTAACTACTAGGGCAGGGATGTTTTCCTCCCTGCGAGGCGCTAAAACAATTTTCTTCCCTTTGATGCTAAGAGAATAAGTATTCTTCCGTCCATCATGGATAACACTGCAATCATACTGCCAAGGTCGTCCCAACAAAACATGACATGCATCCATTGATACCATATCACACCAAGCATTATCAAAATATTTTTTTCCAATCGAAAAAGACACTAAGCACCGTTTTTCTACCGTTACCTCGCTGCCTTTATTCAGCCAAGATAACTTGTATGGTTTGGGATGACGATCCATCTTCAGTTGCAGTTTCTCGATAGCCTCCTCAGACACTACATTATCACAACTGTCACTATCAATTATCAGCTTGTAGACTTTATCAGCAACTGTGAAAGTTGTGTAGAAAACGTTGGTCCTCAACCAATCGTCCTCTGAATCGCCCTTGGGAGTCAGCAGGCTCTTTCGAACGGCCAGGGTCTCCTGACCATCTCCATATATCACGTTCTCATCTTCACCATCATCATACATGGGCTCCCCAACTTCCTCGAACTCTTCTATCATATCTTCCTCAATCAGAAGATTTTTATTCTTTTGGCTAGCAGGCTTCCTGCAATCAGTAGCCCTATGCCCCTGTTCACCACACCTAAAACACTTAATACTTGAGCCGAAATTGTCACGCTGTGGCTGATAAGCAGGACGAGATTCTTGAGGGCGAACTGGCTGACTTCTTTTACCTTTGACCACTGACCTCTTACTCTGCTGTTTCTTTACTGCAAGTGCCCGCTGATATGCTTCAAAAATCATCCACAATAAATGAAGGCTGAAAACATCCTGCAGGGGCTGCCTTAATCCCCCCAAATATCGTGCTACCATATGTTCCTCCATCTCAAAATAAATCATTTCGAGCCACCAGCTGATAGAATTCCTCAGTATAATCATTGACTGATCTTAAGCATTGCCTTAGTGAATGGAGCCTCTGAAACAAGGTTTGAGTGTAGCCGAAAGGGAGGAAATGCCCTTTCATCTTCTTCTTCATCTTCTCCCAGTCAGTAATTTTGGATTTTTCCCATCGCTCCCGTGAACGCTTCAACTGTTCTCACCATGCAAATGCTCTACCTTTGAATTTGATGGCAACCAGTTTCACTTTGACACGATCTGGAACCTCTTTATATTCAAAAATTCGCTCCACTTCATTTAGCCAATCAATAAATCCTTCAGCCAGCAACGTACCAGAAAACTCGAGTAGATCCACTCTGAACTCGAGATCCACATGACGATCCTCCCATCCACGATGCTCCCAAACTCGAGCACGATGGTGATACGGGTTTTCGAAACTGGTATTGGAATCGTGACCCTCCACATCATGATTACTGAACTCCTGCTCCGCCAAACTTTGGGTTAAATCCGCAACTTGTCTCTGCAAATCTTCAATTGTCACATCTTAAATATCACGATCACGGTGCGGGACTTCCTCAATCAAAACGTGCCTTCGACGACCACGTCCACCAACCATTATAAATATTGGAATTTATGTCCCAAGAAGATGCTGACGCTCTGATACCAACTGACGTCAGGTAGGATAGTGATTATCCTATTGACTTGTTGTAGCAGATGATTCACAAGAAAGAAACGACAGAAAATGCCCAAAAAATTAGAGAAAATATTCTGAAATTAACTCAATATTATTAATAATGCAGAATGACCAAAATTAACCCAAAAGCCAAGTTAAATAGTTGCGAAATACGAAATTATGGGAAAATGACCAAAAATGGCAAAATCTTGAAATTATACCAGGATAAAATATTAAGTAAAAGAAGTAGACTGCCAAAAATTTGGCTCAATTCGAGTTTTCTAACATATGAAAAAAGGGAAACGAAATATTACTATAAATAGCAAAAAATAACTTAAAATTAAATTTTGAAAAGGAAAATAGTGGATTTTGGGCTTGAAATTGACGCCCACCTAGCATAGCTGGTGGCCATGACGTGCGCGCCGAAGAGAACTTTTCGGATTGGGGTCATAATAGTGATTCCGATAACCATAGTCAAAGTTATAGCCAAATTACCAAAGACGCGTCAAATTCCCCCAATTAAGGAAATAATTGCGATTCACTTTCCATCTTTGCGCCGATCCGCCATCTCATGGTATCTCAACGCCATCATCGTGCTATCTGACAAATTAGCATCATTCGACTCAGATCCTCCTGCATCATAAATTCTGACATCATGTGTTGTTTTAATTCATAAAAATATAATCTGAATAAGGTTTTTTCCCCTTATTTTCGTAAATAAAGTTCCTTTGCTGGAAATGTTACTCAAGTCTATGGAAATATATAAAAGATTAGGTAATAAGTGTAAATATTAAATTATTTAGTACTTTATTTCATATAGTTAGTTGTTTTTAACGGGTTTCTATTGACTTTTATTCCATTTATGATGTCATAGACACACTCGAGCTTCGACGATATTTTGAAGATGACTGGAAGAAAAGAGAGTACATGTAGGTTTGCAGGCATTCAGAGCAAAAATTTTGCTATGTTTTCATACTTGAGCAAAAAAATTCCTTGCAGGAGCAAGAAAATCCAGAGATGCAAAAGGATTTTTGAAACAAGTAGTGGTCTGGCTTGAGCAAAGAATCCATGTTTGAGCAGGAGGGAAAACTAGAGTGCAAATATTTCTTGCTTGAGAAAATATTAAAATTTTAGCATGAGCTTGGGGATTTTTTGAAGAACCAGCAAGAACTAAACAAGGAGAATCGCAAGCAGAATCTTCATCTTCATTTCTTTATTTTTAAGAAATTCCGTATTATAATCTTCAAAATCGTTTTGATAATTTTACTATGACGTTGATTGATAGCTGGAGCACAACAAAAAGACATTTTCAGTTGTAGTACACCAATATAGATACACACACAAACGTAGATAGACATACAATCAGCATAATAAATGTAATTTTTTTGCAGGTATTTTGCTGAATTAAAAAATTATATCAAACAAATCAAAATTGTTCAAAGCTGAAAATTTTATATCACACAAATCAAAATTGTGTTCCTCGTATCTAAGACTCAAAATAAGAAGATGCACATCTTCACCCGCAAAGCGCTTCAGAGGCCAAAAACTAAATAAAAATAAAATACTTTTAGATAAAAATATTTGACTATGAATTTGATTTATTACTGTGACTTAAATAATTAAAGATGTAATACCCCATCAAAGTAAGGATGGAAGATTCTAAATTATTTAGACAATCATACAAAAGTGAACTTTTATTTCATGCGACTGCTAAATATAAATTGACTCAATAATGTAAGTTTTGCATTCTTCCTAGACGAATTACAAAGAAGTGAAGGCAAATTTACAAAGTGGATCTATACATACGATGCAATGGCAATTGAATTTCATTTGTTAGGTTGTTAGCAAAAGGTAGCATGCGAGGCGAAGGAGGCAGTAAGACCTAACAATATTCAATCTGCATAGTTCATCATTCCTTACCTTTTTTTTTGGGTTTAAAATGGCCTTTATATTTTCATAATTTAGGGCTTTTGTGGAAGTGATTCTTTCGTGTGATTAAACAAGAAAATATGTTCTTGCACAAAGAAATTAAAACTTACCTGTATGCACTGGCGGATCTAGCACCCGACGAGTCCCCGCGGTTGCGCGTGCTAGATCCGCCGGAAGGAATTTTTATTTTTTTTGTTGATGATGGCTAAAATTTTATATTATATATCTGAGAAGTCATTTTATACACAAATGCTTCCTCTAGCGTGGTTGGTTGAAACTTCCACAACCACATGGGAAGTCTCGGGTTCGATTCTACTTCAAAGCAATCTATTGTTCAACTTTTCTAAATCAATCATTTTTGCTAAAGCTAACGCAGGAGAGGGAATTCGAACCCTTGACCTCTTGTTAAGATTGTTGGGGACTTGACCATTGTCGCATTCCTTGATATATGACCACAAATTGTAACAATAGATATCTTCAAGTTTAGTGGTTTTAATGCAAACAAAAGGATTCAAATTTCGAACCTTCGACCTTCCTTTGAATTATGAATAATATACAGCGCTTGACCATATTGAATTCAGTTAACAAGTGCTGCAAAAACTATATATTCACATTTAGCATAAATAATTGTTATATTTAATTTTAAGTATCTTATTGTGAGCAACGATCAATCGGCGACCGCCCGTGCTCACTCCGAATCCTAGATTCGCCCTTGCCTGTATGATGACAAAATCTGCTTAAATTCTTCTTCCAGCTTGGATATAGCCTTGGCAAGTAAATTATTTGTATGGTAGAGCTCTTGAAGCTTTTATTGTCACTAAAAAATCGAACGTTGTTTCTTAGTTGCTCAATTACTTGAAGATAGCTTTCTAGGTCCAAATGTGGCCCTTTTAAGTATTTTAGCTTCACCCTATAGCAAACAAAGATATCAGCAGTTTTAAACAAGAAAAACACATCTGGGAGGCTCGGGAACACTGGCAGCAGGTGGGGGAAACTTGATCCCAACCAAAACAATGAGAATTTCATAACAATAGGGGATTGAATCAGATTAACTTATAAGCAGTGAACACACATTCTACCTTAAGTAGTACCTCCTTTGGTAATAGATTGTTGTTTCTAGAGTTTGAACAAAGATATCAGCAGTTTTAAACAAGAAAAACACATCTGGGAGGCTCGGGAACACTGGCAGCAGGTGGGGGAAACTTGATCCCAACCAAAACAATGAGAATTTCATAACAATAGGGGATTGAATCAGATTAACTTATAAGCAGTGAACACACATTCTACCTTAAGTAGTACCTCCTTTGGTAATAGATTGTTGTTTCTAGAGTTTAAATTCACTCCTTCGAAAACAATCGGACAGAATTACCTGAATGCAGGAATTGATCAACAGGATCAGAAATTATAATTCGAGCCCACCGACTTCACGATGTGTCCTTAAAACGAATTTGCTGCCTTCAATGGTGCTAAAGGCGTCCAGCAATCGTTTCCCAGGATAGAACGAATTTTTCGTCTCCTACGGAAGCAGCACTGCAGTCTGTAGGAGTTCCAACGAACTCAACGAAGTGTTTTTGACTTCGAGACAATATCAGAACGAGAGAGAGGGAAATGAGATTCAAAGCACAGAAAATTTGCAATGAAAATGGTGTAAATTTTCTGGTAGAAAGGCTGGCTATTTATAGACTTGTTCGTGGCCATTCGAACAGTCATCACCTTTCAGACAAGCCTCAAAAATTCGAACAGACATACTGTTCTTAAAAGTCGTGTCTGTTAAGTCGGTTAACAGTCGGCTAACAGTCGACTGTTTGGTCGGTAAACAGTCGACTGTTTGGTCGGTAAACAGTCGAAACAGTCGATTGTTACAAGAAAATAAAACACCCGGAATAAGCCAAAATTTAAATAAATTTTGTACCCAAGAATTTGATTATTTACAATTTGGCCCAAAATTTTAAATAAATTTTGTCCAAAAAGTTAATATAGTGTAAAGGTCGACCCGGACCCGCACCGAACCGGACCGGACTCGGGCTCGGGCTCGGGCACGTGCCGAGCCGAGCCGGCCAGTCGGACGGACGGCGGCGGCGCGCGCGTGTGGGGTTATGACCGAACCCAATGGGATATAGGTCTTCCCCCTTCCAAAGACTATTGGTACCCCTTGGGGCCCAAACCCAATTCCAAACTTCCACCTTATAAACCACACCAAAGTTTCCTAACTTTCCTATGTGGGATAAGTGTTTGAAAAATCAAATTCTTCCATAATCCTTAGTTTATGTGGGTTACTTTAACGCTTAATATTTCATTCAATTTTAAATGGTTTTCGATAAATAAATATATCACGTTAATCATCTCG
>NW_019229494.1:120014-152793 GCF_002742605.1 Olea europaea var. sylvestris
ATTTTGTACCCAAGAATTTGATTATTTACAATTTGGCCTAAAATTTGTCCAAAAAGTTAATATAGTGCCGTACCGATCGGTCAGACGGACGACGGCGGCGGCGCGCGCGTGTGGGTTTATGACCGAACCCAATGGGATATAGGTCTTCCGCCTTCCAAAGACTATTGGTACCCCTTGGGGCCCAAACCCAATTCCAAACTTCCACCTTATAAACCACACCAAAGTTTCCTAACTTTCCTATGTGGGATAAGTGTTTGACAAATCAAATTCTTCCATAATCCTTAGTTTATGTGGGTTACTTTAACGCTTAATATTTCATTCAATTTTAAATGGTTTTCGATAAATAAATATATCACGTTAATCATCTCGCGGAGTAGAACGTGAATATGCTAGGTCCCGCATTATTTAAAAGGTGGGTTCCACTGAAATTTGGGCTCAAAGTTGACCCATTAAACCATTTTTTCCAACACAGATAACTTATTAAATCCTTTGTGTTCTCCTGAAAACCAGCTAGTTATTTCTTCCAGTAAACTCACCATTGGATATACAATCGTCGATCCTTTACATTTTATATCAACTGGCATTCTATAGAGGAGAGAGATTATAAATTGAGGACGACTTCTGCAATCATTAAAACTTTGTCATTACACCATGAAATAATCCTGCAATGCATTTTTTATAGCAATCATGTCCTAGAAGCTTTTTTCCAAACTCAAGGCTTTCAGAACGCGCCTATCCTAATTCATAAACTTTTATCTTTCCTTCCGTCCAATAGAACTTCAAATGTAGGATCGTCCTTATATTCTATCGATGATTTTGATAACATAAAATTGATCGTGGGCAGAGACTCGAAGTGTGAGACTCACAGAGTCGAAAGAAGTGTCGTAACCGACCAGGCCCATCTCAGAAAACAGAAAACTCTTGGGGTCGCAAAAGTTCATTTTAAAGGCACAACAGGATCTTGTCATAAGAACAGAACATTAACACCATCTACATTGTGACTTTACACTTCTATATGTATGCTAAAAATACTTTAAAATGTTCAAGTGTTATATAAGAAATTTTACATTCCGAAGATGTTGGGTTTTGATACCCAATAATCCGAGTGATGATATTAAACTGATGTTGGATAAAATAAATATCGACACCCAAGATTGATGACCCGACCCTAAGACTATTTGGACCATTGTAGCAACCTAATTAATTAGTGTTGCTCATGGCCCGATTTTTACACTCGTTGGATGGCTTTTGTATGTTGGCCCACTTGTTGTATTTATATTGGGCTTGACCCATCTCTATGCCCTAACATAACCTATATAAGTTGGCCCTCTTTGTTTTTTGTTATTCATGTGTTTGCTTTGTCTTGTGTTTTGAGAGAAAAACGAATCTGCCTCTTTTGCTTTGTGCTTCTCCTTGGCCATGTCTTCTTGTTCTTCTTTGGCCTTTGTGGCTGCAGACACCGTCATTTTTGTATCCTAAATGGGTAAAAATCTTGAGCAACCGGAGTGTGGAAGAGGTTAAGGTTTTGGGTCGTGATTGATTGGGTGTATTGATAAGATTAAGATTGGTATATTGAGCCAAGAATTCCACCAGTTAGAGGTCAATTATTCAACATTTGGTATCAGAGCGGGTTTGGGGTGGAATCTCTGACCAAAATCTGACCAGAAACGAAGCAGAAACTGTCTAGATCGTATCTGTGTGAATTTTTTCGAAAAGGGCCAAACCTGTAACCTAAATTTTTGATCAATCTAGATGCCTTTTGGTGAAACGGAGGTCAGATTCGTGATCTGCAGGTGGAGGAGGTGTTGGATGGACGGCACGTGTAGGTGACATCGGCCTGCTGCGGCGGCGTGTGAGCTTTTCCGTGATTGCCCATGGGGTTGCGTATGGCTTCCTTCGGCGACGACTTCTTTGGATAGAATTTTTATAACGTGTTTTCTAACAATTTTGTGTTGTTAGTTTTTCAGTTTCAGGATATACAGAAAAAGTTGGATGGTTTTGCCTCTGGACACTCGGCTATTGGTTGCTGGACATTTGTGTTAGCACATCTGTTGAACTTTAAGGCGAATAGTAGTGGCCCTAAAGTAGTAGATTCGCATCTCTCGTAATTTACGAACTCAGGTAGGTCTGTTCTGATAAATTGGCTGAAATCTTTACATTATCGTACTAGCAGATCATCGTATGGGGTGATCAATAGAATTCGGGGTTGTCATTGCTTGGCAACCATTGCCTGTGCTAGAAAATTTAGGAATTATCTACCCTATTTGAAGTGCTGAAATTGATTTTGTGCTGTAATTGTTTTTGTGCTGTAACTGTCATATAGTCACTGCGTGAGACCGCATTACGTGAGAATTTAATTTTTTGTTAGTATACATGTTGCATTGATTATCCTGTTAGAACACTTGGACTTGATCTGTTAAAAAATTCCAATGTTTTAAGATCCTGAATCTTACGAAATCTTGCGATCGTAGGATTATTTTGTGTGACCTATCTGTGCATTTAGTTGTTCTATTTTCCCAAAAATGTAATCACATTTCGACATTGGTATTGTCATTGGGAAATGTGATTTTTCAATTTGACAGCAAAAGATGAAGAGCATTTTAGTTCAACAAAAAGTTTTAAAAATCATAGATGACAAATTTCTCGCAAATTTAACAGAAACACAAAAAGAGGAATACGATCAACTTGCTTACACTTCGATTATCTTACATTTATCTAACATTATTTTGAGAAAAGTTGGGAAACTAGATTCTACAAAAGAACTTTGGAAAAAGTTGAAGGATTTATATTTGCTTAAGTCCACTCCTAATAAGCTGTACTTGCTTGAAAGATTTTTCAATTTTAAAATAGACCCTTCAAAGGATCTTGACGACAATCTGAATACTTTTAACAAACTTGTTCAAGAAATTGTTAATTGTGATGAAATGTGTCTGAAATATATAAAGCAATTATCTTACTTAATTCCATACTTGATTCATATAGAGAGGTTAAAAATGCATTAAGTATGGTAGGGACACCCTAACACCCGAGATTGTCATAGACTCATTTAGGAGTAAGGAAATGGAAATTAAGGTTGAAAATGAAGATAAGAGGAGGGATCAGTTACACACGATAAGGAGTAGGATGAAGTTTAGGCAAACAAATTTAGGTAGAGCTCAAAATATAGGTGATTTGAGTAGTGACTCCAATGATTAAAGTAGTAAGAAGAAGGGCAAGGGACGGGACAAGTCTAGTGGTAAACGGTGTTATAGCTGTGATAAGTCTGGACATTTTATTAGGGACTGTCTCAAGAAGAAGGATAAGCAGAAGGGTAATTGAGAGGTGAGACAAATGTGGTTGAGGGGTCGAGTTATGACCCTAGTGAGGTTTATTGAGAATAAACTTAGTTACTGCATATGCATCTGTTTGTGATCGTTTCTGGTGATTGCCTAATTCTGTTGCATGATTATATGTTGCATTTCAATTTGTTTGATATGTGTGTTTGCATGAATTTGAGGTAATGTGATTAACTGATGTGATTGTTTGCATGCATAGCGAGTTAGGATGTATTACTAGTAAGTTGAATGTCTTTAGGTAAGGTGAAATATAGATGCCTAGGGGTACATTGTGATTTGTACCGGGAATGTCGAATGTGACATTTAGATCACGAGTGGAAATGTGATCAAATGTCTAGAATCCTCTATGAAAGAGACCATGTACAGGTAGAGTGTGAGAGAGGTACTTTGATCACTTTGGTAAGGTGGAGACCCATTATCCACGTTGGTTGGGAGAAGTGATGTGGTGATAGAGAATTATCCCGATAGCTTAGGATCTATTATGACTTGTCAATTAGACATGAGTCGAGTTATTATCTAGTGAGCATGGTAGGTGATGAGAAGAGATATGTGTTCTTGAGGTGGGAGTAACAAGAAATGAGATACGATAAGTGTGGTAAGATCTTTTGCGGGTTCATTTAAACATTTGTTGCATATGTGTTTGATCGTGTGCCGATTAACTTAGTGTTAATCTTTGGCTCTATGTGAACGATATTTTGAAAAGATCTGTGTATTATCTTATATAATATTTTCATTGCATGATTATTTGTTCACTGTGAATACTTGTTCCTAGTTGGGTTTTTTTGAACCTTAGCCCTGGTGAGTACGTGAAGTAGGTATGGTATGTGTTTTAGGTTCGAAACATGAGATAATTAAGGTCTGTGATATCAATTTTTATTGGATTACCTTAATTGTACAAGTATAAACTTTGTGTTTGTTTGCTTGCAGGTTATTGGGTATCAAGGTGGAGATTGTTGAGTTTCGATACCCAATAATCCGGGCGATGATATCAAACTGATATTGGATAAAATAAATATCAACACCCAAGGTTGATAACCTGACCTTAAGACTATTTGGGCCATTGTAAGCAACCTAATTAATTAGTGTTGCTCATGGCCCGGTTTCTACACTCATTGGATGCTTTTGTATGTTGGCCCACTTGTCGTATTTGTATTGGGCTTGGCCTATCTCTATGCCCTAACATAACCTATATAAGTTGGCCCTCTTTGTCTTTTATCATTCACGTGTTTGCCTTGTCTTGTGTTTTAAGAAAAAAATGAGTATGCCTCTTTTGCTTTGTGCTTCTCCTTGGCCGTGTCTTCTTGTTCTTCTCTGGCCTTTGTGGCTACAAACATCGTCATTTTTGTGTCCTAAGTGGGTACAAATATTGAGCAATCGGAGTGTAGAAGAGGTTTAAGGTTTTGGGTCGTGATTGCTTGGGTGTATTGATGAGGTTGAGATTGGTGTATTGAGCCCGGAATTCCACCACTTGGAGGTCGATTATTCAACAGAAGAGGATTTCAACTATTTGTTATTACTGCTTCTTGACTATATAGTTCATCCACCTAGAAAATTACAATGAATTCTTACGTTGATGCATTATACATTAATTTAATGTCTGACTAATTAAGTACAAAATCATGATAATTCTTCAAAGTTTCGTCAGGGAATATATCATGTTATTATCTAAATTTTATGTTTATCTATACACAAGCTAGATTTAGCCCCTAATAGGTATTGAAATTGAAATTATAATCTAAATCAAAGTCAATAATTAAATTTAACAACATATTTCATAAGACTCATAACTTTTCAACCACATTTTCTATTAACTTTTATCAAAATTTAATAAAATTTTTATTTTAATCCCTCTCAAATAGGGGATTAATAAGTTAATCACCAATATATTTACACAATGAAAAATATAAATTGTGCGATGATACAAGTAATCTTAGTAATTTATTTTGATCATTTGTTTAAGACTCCGTTTGGCCCCCATTTTGTAGAAATGAAAATGGGTGGAATAGTATTTTTTTGAAAAATGAGTGATTGGAAAAGAATAAAAAAATTTAGATTTATGTGTAATATTATTTTATGAAAAATTGTGTGGTTGAAAATAGGAGAGAGAAAAATGAAATGTAATGAAATGGAAATTAATGAGGGCCAAACGGGTTGTAAAAATGCTTTTTGAGGCTTGCGAGCAATTCCCTCCTTTCCCGAGGCTTTCATAAAACGCCTCAAAACTTACACCTCAATTGCCATTTGGTGAGGCTCATTCCTCGAGTTACCAAGACGACTCTTCAAGGCTAAGTCACAGGGTGACTAAGGTGTTCATCTTCTTGCCTTGCTTTACATAGACATTTTATTAATATTCATAGGACTTTTTTTTTTGTTTTTTTTTTCTATAGAGAAAGGAAAAGACACAAATTCAAGTAGAGAATGACACAGAGAATTATGGGCTTGTCTGGGAGCGATTTTTTGACCGTTATTTCACTATTCCAGTCGTCATATTTGACTTATTCTCTCACGGGTGGACCCCACTTTTCTCCTAATGGTCAAAAAATCAATTCTCAAAATCACTCCCAAACAGGCTCTAATATTTGAAGATGATTCCCTTAGAGATCCAACTTGTAGTTATGATATATGAGACTTCAAGATTGTTTCCACTTTTAGAAGTAAACTATAGTTTGTTATGTAATTACTAATTTGAGTCTTTTCTCTATCTATTTTCATTTTGAAAGCTAGACTTTTAATTTAGTTAATTTGAATTATTATGGATCTTTAAGTTAGTGTATGGTTAATTATGAGCATATTTTGTATTTTTATTAAATTCATTAAGGCCCTATTTGAGTTGCATTCTTTCAAAAAAAATCTTAAATAGTGATTTGATATTATTTCAACCACACATTTTTTTAATAAAATGACATTACACGTAAATTTAAATTTTTCTCATTTTTTAACCACATAATCTCCATCAATCTAATATTTCAAAATACATTCTTTCAAAATAATGTAGCTCATACACACACCTAATTATTTCATTGGTTTGTCTTAAGCCATATGGATATTGCCTCATCTTACATACGTCAAATGCCTCGGTACTTGATTGAACCTTTTTAAACATTGATTTTGATAATAATATAAATAAACAATGAGGAGATGACTTGAGTAGATGATCTTAATGAGTTGAATTGAATGAAAAATATAAATGTATAGGAAACACCAAAAGAAAACTCACAATGGGGCATTATCAAATATACTATTGCTCTTATATTCACTTAACTTGAATACTGAAGATTTAAAATCAACAAATGCATGTATGGGTGTACATATATGAGTCAGTTAACATCTTGACATACGGTCACAAAAGATTTTCATTTGATGATGGCCTAACTTAGTAAAAAAAAAAAAAAATGAAAAGCACAAAACAAAGAAGGCAGCTAAAATTTATGAATTAGACAGCACATTTGTCAATGCACATATTGCTACTTTAACAACGCAGGTGGAGTTACTTGTAAAATTGTAAACACATGGAGCAAATGCAATGATGTTCAGTTCAGCATGTGAGAATTATGGGAGAAATCACGCTACCGAACAATGCTTGATATTTACTTCTTCGAATGAACAAGTAAACTTTATTTACAATGTTTCCCGTTATCTCAACACATATGGAAATAATTTTCAACAAGAGAGAAGACCAAGTTTGGAGAGATGTTTCACCAGTTTGTGCAGAAAAAAGACAAAGTATTCCAACAGATTGATACAAATTTTCAAAATCAACAAGTATCTATCAAGAAGTTGGAGACACATATTAGTTAGATAGCTCAACAACTTGCAAAACGTCCACAAAGATCATTGCCAAGTAATACAATGATAAATCTTAAGGAGCAGGTGATGGCAATAAAAGTAGTGGAAAATGATCCACCCAGGGCTCCCATAAACGTTAAAACATATGTACCTCCACTTCAATTTTTTCAAGAACTTCTAAAGAAGTTGATGGAGGAAAATATTCATGCTCTAACTACAAGGAATGGGGTACAATTATCAGAGATTACTGCAAAAAACAAAAAAGAAAAGATGATCAAAAAGAGGTTGATGAAGCTACAATGGTAGAAAAATCTGCATCAACCTCAATTGAGAATGAAAAAAGTATAGAAACATCTACTACCCAAGTACCAAGTCCAGTCAAGGCTTGCGTGCCTCCTATTCTTTTTCCTCAAAAAGACTTAAGAAGAATAAACAAGACACAAATTTTGAAAAAAATTTCGATGTTCTCAAGAAGCTCCAGATCAATATTCCGTTCATTGATGCGATATTACAAATTTCAAGCTACACAAAATTTTTGAAAGAGGTGTTGATAAAGAAAAGAAAGATTTTGAAGTTTGAAACTATGATATTAACTGAGGAAAGTAATGCAAGAATGCTAAACAAATTACCTCCCAAGATGAAAGATCCAGAGAGTTTTACTTTATCAATTTCAATTGAAAATTCTTGTTCTATTAATGCATTATGTGATATAGGTGCTGGTATAAATCTAATGCCATATTCTGTTTATAGGGAACTAAGACTTGTAAAAGTCAGATTAACATCAATAACGGAACCCATGGACATGGGGCACGAATGAAGGAGCCCTTACTCTAGAGCTAGGGATCATGAGTGTGCCTCGTAGCCCCCAAAAGCATGGGGGCCATAATTTGAACCGATCTACAACTAGCTGATAGAACAATTTCAAGGTCACGTGGCAAAGTTGCGGATGTACTCGTAAAATCAGGAAATTTAATATTTCCTGTATATTTCATTGTGTTGGACATACCAGAAAATCAAGAAATTTCAATTATATTGGGTCGGCCATTCTTAGCAAAGGGTCGAATCCTGATCCATATGGAGAATGCTAAGCTAATATTGAGGGTGGAGAACAAGTAAGAGATATTCAATATTTACACACAATACGAGCAACCTCCCAACATCAAAAGTTGCTATAGAATTGATGAAGAAGAGCTACATGATCAACGAAGCTATCAGAAAAGAAAATCAAATTTTGATAAACTTCTTGGTAGATATGCGAATGAAAATATCAAAATTTGGAGAGCTAATAAAGGGTGTATTAATGAAAATTGTAAAACAATGCAAGGATGGAATAACTTGGATCGAGCCACCATAATCAATCATGTCATAAAGTTAAGCTAATGACTTTTAAAAAGTGCCTCTTAGGAGCAACCCAAGCTCTATCCCTTTCTTATTACTTAGCTTTTAGTTTTAGGATTGTTTATTTTACTGTCGTAAAATTCTTGTTGTGTTGTTTGTAGGAAGATTCTCAAGTGTGTGGGTAACAATGTGATTAGAACGGCAACCCATATACGCCTCACCAGGGTGATGGCAATGACACAAACTAATGTACTTAGGGAAGTCTTAATCCTCATATGTATTTATTTTAACATCGGGTACAACGTGTATTTTATGTTTAACGGGTGAATTATCACTTGTTAATTGCCTTTATCAATTGTTTCAGTTGTTTAGTATCTTTGTATTTGTGTGCTTGTGTGATATGATTATATTTCGTGAAAAACAAATTGCATGCTTGTGTGAGTTCGATAGTTTTATCGGCTACGACGAATATACTTGAGAGCATGTATTAGTTTGTGGATTGTGGATGAGTCAAACGCTTTAATTGAATTTTCTACTTATCTATGTGAAGTGGTACGATAATTATGCATGATAATTAAGTTTAGCATTGTACAAAATCATGAAGATTCACATGCATAGGTTAATTAGATGACCTAGGTGCTTAATCCCTTAACCCATGATTCAGATCTTTTAACCATATACATTATAATTTGGGGTATTCTAACATGTGAAAGTAATGATTTAAGATTGTGATGATTTTGTGTATGTGAAAAAGATTGTCTAGAGTGTCTATGACTTTCTAGTATGAACTTGGTGAATGACCAAATGCTAGGGATCTAACCCTTGAAAATTGTATTTTCCTTTGATAAAAAATAAGCATGGCACTAATTCAGTCCATGTTTCACGCCTACACATTTTTTATTTGAATTAGTAAGTCATAGGGGTATTTTGAAACCTAGCACCTTTGGTATTAAAAAATCAGGGAGATATCGACTTAAAGCTTGCTACGGGGATCAAGAAGAGGAATAAATGGTAAAGTTAACATGAACTAAAAAAATTGAAAAAGCTTAAAGATCTTATTGTTAGGGGCTTAGATGACTAGTAGACTCGAGTCACTTAGTATAAATTAGATTATCGAAGCATTCATGAATTTGGAGAATAATCATATGAATAAATTTTTAACGTTGTCAGTCGAACTAAATCGGATTAGAGTTGTGTAAGGAATTCATAAGTGAAATCAAACTGTAGAATTACACCATGGTGAGAGAATGAAAGAAAATAAGTTTAGGGGGTGTAAATCTCACAAATGAAGAAAAGAACTAATTGACCATTGAGGATGGGGAAGTGAAAAAACTTGTAAATGTACGGCATTACACTTGATCCTTCACACACATACCCGCTTTGCATTAAATAGGTGAAAGTTTAGCTCTTGCGTTGTGTTTTGGACACTGTTCATAAATGTGATGTAATGGTCTCAATATGGAGCCAAAAAGACAAGCCATTTGACTAATTGTTTGTGTGTGTATTTTCCTTGAGTTATCTTCTTTTTCTTCGTGTTTGTTTACTTGAGGACTAGCAAATATTTAAGTTTGAGGGTATTAGACGAGTGTGTTTTTATTCACGAGTTCTATACAATTTTAACTTGATTATTTATTAGATCTTAGGAGTATAGAACGTTTTTTATGTGTTTATTAGTGTTGTTTTAAAAGTTAGGTGAGGGGTGTAAAAGAGAAATTAAAGAGAACAATAAAGCCAAAATCAACGAATTTAGAGAACAAGTTAGCTCCGAAGCGTCGGGAACCAAGCACCCAAGCACTGTGATTCACTAGAAGAAGCAAATCTGGATAGAAATACAATGCCTAGGGGCTGCACTCATAGCGCCCAGGCACTGTCCCTACCTCTTAGACGCTATACTATTTTTTTATTGCAGCACTTAAGCGCTATTTCCAAGCTCTTAGGTGTTGCGCCGCCTGTTTTAGGGTTACTCCGGTTGGCCCGTGAAAAGCCCATGAAGACTCTAAATTTCTAGAGGACGTGACGGGGAGTATACATATAAAATTGAGGACTTCAAAAGAGGATTCCACACATTGAGAGACACAATATACAATGTGAGATTTCGAGAAAAATCAAAAGAAAGTAAAGCAAGAAATCAAGATCTAGGTTTTGAAATCAAAATTGAATGCAAGAAGATAATTTGATGCAAGATTCATCTTCTTTTCTACATTTCAATTCAAGAAACGGTGATGTATTCAATGCAAATCTTCAGTGTTTCTTTCATTATCATGTGTAGCTAAATTTTGATAATATGACGAACAATGTAATCTATTTGTGATATTTTATTTCTTTTATTCAAGATTCTTATTATTTATTATACATGTGTTGATTTTGCTATGAGATTAATGTGATGAATTATTTGATAACTAATTTGATGATTTTATGAATCTTTTACGAATCTAGATGTGAGTTTGAGATTTAGACTATATAGTAAATTCGATAAATTAGTATAACGTATAAAGATACATATGCTGATTATTGCAATCATAAATGAATTCTTAGAATATTATTTACTTTAACTAAGGTTAATTAGCATAGAGATATGTGATTGAATTAGTTAAATAGGCTTAATGAAAACCCAAGAGAGGTAAATTGATTATAATAAAAGAATTCGACCGAACATTATATTAGATTTTGAATCTTGATTTAAGATTTAAATGTGATCAATAGATGAAATTGTCATGCCGTAATATCCGTTCATTATTTAAATTTTAAATCAATCTTTGTATACATTCACAGAGTTTTAAGTACTTAGGTCAGGAATCACAACAAATTGTAATTCTTTCTTTATTTTATCAAATAGGAGTTAGAAATATTAGATTAAGTATTAAAGTATAGTTCTCGTGAGAACGATAATTCGGACTCAAAGGTTAATTATATTACTTGTTCGGTATCGAACTTGCGATAGAAACTACGCAATAAAAGTATATAAAAATTGTAGATTTAATAAAATGTGAATTTAAAAATAAAGTTTAACTAGTGTTTTGTCGAAGGGATTACGTAGAAGATAGGATAGAAAATGTGACAAATGATCAAGCACAGCAAACGAGGTGGTCCCATGACAATTGTGAAAATTTTTGTTAGAAGATAGGGTAGAAGAGATAACAAAATATCGAGCATAGGGAAAACGTGGTGGTCCAATGACAATTGTGAAATTTTTGTTTGGTCATTGATATTTATATAAAAGTGATAATGTGGATGGAGAATTAATTTAACAATAGGTCATAGGTGAGCTGGAAAGTTACAATTTTAATGTGCAATGACTTCTTCAATCTTCACAGACTATCGGCGCACGTGGAACGTAAGCATATAAATATTTAGAAGTTCAGACAAAATTTTAATTAATAAACATTTTAGTATATTTTCTGCACGTTATTGTAATGAGTACCTAAAAAATTGATAAAATATCGTGAATATAATAAAATATGTGATTAAGCTCTTGTTTGATAGTCTTTAAAATTCCTCCAAAACAAAGTTTTGAGTAGTAAATATATGAAGAATGTGTGGTTAAAAAGTAAGGAAAAAATTTGAGATTACGTGCAGGAAATTTTATTTTGTGATTCCGTGATTAAAAATGATTGAGTAGAAAAAAGAGTTTTTGGATTCTTTAATATTATTTTTCAAGATTTATTGATTAATCCGGGCCCAAGTAATAAATCCACTTGTTACATGGACGGTGGCCTATGATAGGTCATAGATAGAACTTTTTTCTTGTTAACTACTAGATTAATTATATGAAATTTTGCTTGTGTCGTCTTAATTCATATCGAAATAAGTTGTTATCTTCGTTCACACATTTAGTCGTGAAAGTTAACCATAACCATTTACGGTGCATGATTTGCAAAGTTTTTATTTTTTTTGGGAAATTGATGAAATGTAGGTTTGAAAAATTACGATTCCACAAAATTTATGGTTAAAATTAATTATTTATTTCAACTAAAATTTTTATTGACTTTTAAGCTATATTAAATCTGAGTCGATTTCTTTTGCCACTAGTCTGTGTTGTATAAATAGAGGGACTCTGGTGGTACTTCTGCAAACTAGACAGATGGCTTCTTTTTGTGTAATTGCATCTGAAACCAAGTTCATTCCATATTCTTCTTCTTTCTCTTCCAATAAATCTCCCTTGTCCAATAACAGAAGAAAAAGCCCTGTCCTAAAATTTACATGCAAAGCCAAAAATGATGACCAAAGACCTGAAACCACCCCCAGAAATGGCGAAAATTCTTCAGGGAAGCTTGACAGGAGGGATGTTCTTCTAGGCTTAGGCGGGCTGTATAGCACAAGTCTTGCTGCAAATTCAACGGCCTTAGCTAAGCCAGCTCTCCCTGTCTACAAAGATTGCGTTGATGCCACACAACCCAACGGAACACCTATCAACTGCTGCCCTCGGGCGCCCGTCGATGCGATTACTGATTATCGTCCTCGTGCCACCACTATTAGCACTCGAATGGCTGCCCAGTCATTCACCGTAGATTCGGATTACTACAGGAAGTATACGACGGCCATTCAGAGAATGAAGAACCTTTCTCTGTCTGATCCACGCAATTTCTTGCAACAAGCAAATGTCCATTGCGCATACTGCGATGGAGGTTATACTCAACAGGGATATCCAAATCTGTTGTATGAAATCCATTTTTCTTGGATGTTTTTCCCCTGGCATAGATGGTATTTATATTTTTTCGAGAAAATCTGCCAAAATTTGATTGATGATGATACTTTTGCTCTACCATTTTGGAACTGGGATGCTCCTGGAGGAATGCAAATTCCACCAATATACAATTCTGGTGTCGCATCACCTCTTTATGACTGCCTTCGAAACCCGGCCCACTTGCCACCGACGGTGATCGATCTAGACTGGCCCAACAACGATGTATCGGTAAATCCGGACATTCAGATCAAATACAATCTTGCCATAATGTACAAACAAATGATTACCCAATCAAAGACTCCAATTGATTTCTTCGGAACTCCATTTAGGGCCGGTGATGACCTCCCCACAGTCAATGCCGCAGGTACAATTGAGCAAACTCCTCATAATAACTTGCATTCTTGGACCGGAACCGTAGTTGATCCTAACAATACAATTGACATGGGTGCCTTCTACTCTGCCGCTCGAGACCCAATTTTCTATGCTCATCATGCAAATGTGGATCGGATGTGGACCATATGGTTGAATCAACTCAAAGGAACCAATATCACAGACCCGGATTGGTTAGATGCCTATTTCATATTCTATAATGAGGAGGCAAAGCCTGTAAGAGTGAGAATTCAAGATTGTCTCAATACAACAACACTTGGATATACATATGAAGACGTGTCCATTCCATGGCTCGATGCAAAGCCAAAACCTCGGGCAAAAGCAAAAACCTTGCCTTCTGCACCTGACCCTGCTCAGGTTTTCCCAACAACATTGGACAAACCCATAACCGTGATTGTCAAACGACCAAAGAAGTCGGGAAGTGGATCGTCAGAGGAAATTCTCGTTATTGAGGGAATAGAATTCGATAAAAGAGACTATGTTAAATTCAATGTGTATATCAATGAAGACGACGTGAATGCTTGTCGTCCAGACAATACTGAGTATTTGGGGAGCTTCACCAATGTGCCCCATGGACACCGAATGGGTGCGAAAACAAATAAACAATTTAGGATTTCTGAAGTGTTGGAGGAATTAGGAGCGAGCAATTATGACAGGGTACTTGTGACATTGGTCCCGAAGAGTAATCCTGTGAAAATAAATGGTATCAACATTAAGTTTGATACCTAGCAAAATTTTTAATGGTATTTGGCATAATTATGAATTATCAATAAGATATCCTCGTAAGTGTTTTATGTACTCGTGGTATTACTTAGAAAAATGTATCTGAATAAATTCTTTTTTTTTCCTGAATAAAGTTCTTTTGATGGAAATGCAACTCAACTCTATGAAAGTGCATAAAAGATGAGGTAATTATAAGTGTTAGTGCTTGTTTAGGGCATCAAAAGATTTTTAAGAATAAAGTTTGTAAAAAGTGATTTTTTTCCCCAGAGAATGTATAGTTAAAAATAAATAAATTGGGTTCCTATTTAAAATTGTTTTAATTTGAAAATATATAGTTGAAAATAAGTTTGGGAAAAAATTGATTTTAAGAATTTGCATGGGCTTAACAAAATTTTGCTAAAATTTAATAAACTTTTTAACGGGTCAAACTTCAATTTTACCATATATCTCATGGGATTCACAATTTTTATTAACTTTTCAATTACAAACATCATCAACTTTTATCAAAATCATCTAAAACTTATATAAAAGCTTTGTCATATGCATCCTTGAATTTTAAACTTTCATAGTAACTAATTTCATATGGTTGTAAGTAGTTCTGGACAGGGTTCTATTGACTTTTATTCCCTTTCTATGTCATGGAAAACAACCAAGACTCGATAACATTTTCAACAAAATTAAGAAAAAGGGAGTATGTATATAGGTTTTGAATACATAGAGAACGAAAAATGTGCCAAGTGTTCTTGCTTGAGCAAGAGGAAATACTATAGGTGCGTGTGTTTGTTGCTAGGGGCAAGAATATTCTTGCTCAAACACGAATTAAGATTTTAGTCCGAATTTGCTATGTTTATACAACAATTGAGGGGTATATTAGGCATATTTTGGCAAAAAATTTAGGGAAAAAACCTCAAGCTATATAAAAGAAACAAATTGAACTAATTGGGGTTACTCAACTCAGCCTAAAGCACGCCATATTGTGTTGGGAATTTTGTTTTATGAATAAGCAAAGAGGAGAATTGGAAGCACGAGATTCATCTTCTTTTCTTTTTTTCTTTACAGAAAACCCTAGTGATGTATTCTATTTTTTTACTTGTGTTTTGGTGCTTTGCCTATGAATGACTAATTCATTATTATAAAACGAAAAACTTAAAACTTTTAATTATTTAATTTTGATCGTGACGTTTTGACAGTAAAATTTAATTAAAGTTGAGCTTTCATTAGGCCTTGGCAAAAAAATCGAAAAATTGCCAACCAATCAAACTGAACTGACTCGGGCTAGTTCAAGTCAGTTCGACATGGATAATTGGTTTGGTTTGATTTTTTTTTTAAACAAAATCATGGTGGATCGATTAAGCCATGATTTGAAACATCAAATCACTTGTTAACTAAACCAGCACAATCCACTTACATTTTTACCTTTTTTTTAAGAAAAATAAAAATCCAAAGATAAGCCCTAATCTCATAATTATATCTCGATTCCCTCTAATTTATGATGTTGTTTAGTATTGAAAATTTTCTTTACAAACTCATTACGCTATACTTAGCATTTTTCTCTGTTCAAATAGTTAGGCTAGATAATGCATAATAAAACAACAAAATTCTTATATTTTCTGTTGACCCGTCTCTATTAATCTGATTTTATTTGTTAGTTAATAGCTCTACTAATATAAAGTTATTTAGTTATGTTAATTCTTGTAATCAAAGTGGGCCCAAAACTCGAACAATTTTTTTAGAAAAATTCAATTTGAGTTAAAAGTCCAAATCGACTAACCAAATCGAATTGAACCAAACCGATTTGCCAAAATTATTAATTGGTTGGCTTACTTAATTTCATAGATATTTAGGACCGAACTTCGACGTTTTATATGGGCTTTGATGTAACCACATTTAAATCGACAATCTTGCTATTACTGCAGGAAATATTGACAAAAAATTTTGGCAGACAACACATGACATAGAATCAATGTTTTGAAAGTCGGCCTGAATGTTGACCCGAAAAAGCTAAAGGGTCAAGGGTTGAAAGGTCGAACCGGTATTAAATCGGGGTCGAACCGGTTTTAATAAATAAATAAATTATATACCACAACAATTGACAAAATTTAGTTAATTTCAAATTAACTTAATATGCATAGACAAAAAGCACCCATTAATGATTAAATTTGGGTGCATTTAATTTTTATTTTATTTTATGGTGAATTGTTTAATACTTTCATAGTATTTTATTGTATTAATATAATAAAATTAAATAAAAGATCACATAAAATGGAAAAAAAAAAGAAATTAATCTGAAGAGATAAATAATTTACAACAACAGTATTATCCCTTTTTTAAATAAAGCTATTGCCTTTTAATTTATTCATTTTTAGAATTGAAAAATTATTAATGTTACACCCATTCATTATAGTCAAAGTCAAGAAAGTATTCACTCAAATTATTGGTGAAATAGGGACTTAAATATAGTAAATCATTTTATTGAGTCTTGGATTGATCAAAATATTTTATTGGGGTCTATTTTACAAATTTACAATACTTGGGGTTATAACATGGACATCATTTAAAATTTAGAATTTAATTTACAAGTATGGAAGTTTAATGACTAAATGATATGCTTAATTGAAGAAGGGGGATTTTCTTTGCAAATTTTAGTTGTGGCCCATTTAAAAACCCCTTGTTCATTTCGTTACACACGCAAAACATATACAAGAATCTGGAAAGTGGAAACGGGGCAGAAGCTGGGAAATTCGAGAAAAAGAGGGAGAAAAAGAGAAAAAAGAAAGGAAATGGAAGAGGCTGATGATTTTTGTAAGTTTGGGTTCTTCATTTCTTCAGCTTGTCCTTATTTTAAAGAGGTAAGTTAAATAAATTTCTAGGAAATTTCTAGGGTTTATGAACCATTCATTTAAATTCGAAGTTTAGCAATAATTAGAGATTATTATTATGTTTTTGAGGTATTAAACAAGAATATATCAAAGGAATATATATTTGAAAATTTGTGATGAAGAAAATGGAATTTTGAAGGGGTTTGTGAGGTAAGTGCTTACTCTTTGATTTTCTTGTGATTATATAATACTGAACACTTAAATTAGGGATTTGAGATTGGAATTTTCCATTTTTTTAAGGTAATTTTTGGGTTACTGCAGTATAGGTGTTGTTTCTGAAAGTGTGCCCAGAATGGTGCCACTTCTGTCAATAGTTTTGGTGGCAGATTTCAATATCTAGAAATTGGAGTCAGATTTCAATATTCTGGAATTTTAGTGATGTCTTTGTCAAACCTTTGATTTTCACATTTTAAAGGCTTGAATGAAGTTTTATGACAAGTATTGAGGTTTATGTATGGGAATAAATTATGCATAGGGGTTGTATATGTATAAGTTATTGATTTTAAGGAAGTGTGAGTAATTTAATGGATTTAATAATGCATGGTGTTTAGTTGATGAATCAATAAAGAAAATAAAAGTTGGGGAATTGGAGATGTAAAAGTAAATATAGAAGTTGAGGAGTTAAGTGGTGAAATTGTATTAATTTAATTGTCAAGTTTTAATTTGAGTAACTATACGGTTATTTCAAGTAGTGACGTGAAAGTTTAGAAAGACTCGTCAATTTAAGCAGATTTTTATCCATAGATCTGTGAGTGGAAAAACTTAAATATTTTAAAAGTGTTTATAAATTAAGTATATGTGCAATTATATGTTTGATTTTATAATTATTATAGAAGTTTCTTTTATTATGATCCATGCAGAATTTCGAGAATTATTTATTATATATTTGTGACTTGGTATATGAGATATGTGATATTAAGATTTGTTTGGTATGTGAGACGTGATATTGAGATCGATCAGAAAAGTACCTGTGATTATGTATTTCTTCTACTTCACAGAGGGGCCTTGATCGTGTTCTATCCTACACGGAGGGTCTTGACCTGACATTGGTCTTGATCGTATCATATAGTTCACAGAGGGGTTTTGGCCATGTTTTAGAATTGATTATGAGAGGTCTTTGAGATCGACTTTCGTTCACGGAGGGGGTCAAAAGCCGGTGGCGAAAGTTTTTAACCCGAGGGACGGATTATATATTTTAGTCAGAGGGTACATTTCTGGTGGATTTTTCAGTACATTTGATGTGATGAGATTGTGGCATAATTACTAGTTTATGATCATATCATGATTTTGAGATGATATTTTTCGACCTCATATGAATATTTCACTTTTGGTTATAATTACTTGATGTTATCTTATGAATTATTATATGATATAAATTCGATTTTCGATAAAAATATAAAATTAAAAAAGTATAATTATTTTTGAATTTTTTCACTCATTGAGTTATTAACTCATATATTTTTCTCAAGATTTTTCTACAAGTAGTAATTGATTCTTTTTAGCAGGAAGAGTCTAATGATTTAGGAATGAGAGCCACACGATATGTTGAATATTATAACTCATATTAATGAAGCACGAAATAAATATTTTGGGCCCATCGTATTATGTTTTACATAATCATTTGATTTTGTTCCATTTTTTGAAATAACTCATAATCAACCTTGGTTATAGATTTAACATCTAGTCAGTATCTATCATCGGTGCACGTCGCGTTTCGAGTCCACTAGGGTGATTTGGGACGGGTCGTGTCAATTAACAAGAGACGGAGAGAGGACTGGGAATCTAGAGACCATTTTTTTTATTCCCACATTGACAAGAAGAGTTGATTGATATCTACCTACAAAGTACAAACATCTTTCTTGATCCCATATCGCAAACCTGAGAAAGAAGCACTAAAGATGAATTATATAAATATGTGGGCCAAATATAAATTTGTGGACAGTCAATTTCTTGGGCTGAAATTTGAAAACAACATTTGATAAAGTATTTAACTCGGAAAAATCGGCAAAACCTGTTGCGGGTCGTCCGGTCAACGGTATGAGTGGTTGAAATTTCGATTTTTTACCGGTTCTAATTAAAAACGGTCTAAAGCAATGACCGACCTGGATATTGGTTCGGTTCCCCATTTTCCCAATTGAACCGATCGGTATAGTCCGATTTTCAAGACATTGCATAGAATCATTGGAAGATGGAGAGGGAGAAAAAATAGGCACATCACGCATCGAAACGTCAACATCGATATGAATTCTGTCAATATTTTCTTGTACTCATAACTTTTTCCTTAAATGGATGATTACCTGAAAATTCTAGTATTCCTCATTGTCGCTCTTTACACATTTAGTACGTGTTCATCAACCTCCTTAAAGATCTTTATTTTATACATGTCATTTGAGGTTTGACATGTTAATATAACTTAAAGTTAGCCAAAGCATTTTCAAATAATTTTAAGTCGTGCATAAAGAATTAGTTAGTAATACATAAGACATATCATAAAGTACAATTAATTAAATGATGATTATTCGATCCAATGGGGAAATAATAATCTTAAGAATTTAATTGCAATAAATAATTATTAAATGTTGAAACAAGAAATTTCCTCAGCTCACATGTACGAAATATATTTGTATTTGATATTACTAAAGTCTTCGTAAATTCAATGTGTGATAACAACCTCTATTCACATGAAGGTTTGAATTTACATATTTCAATTGTCATTAGTTAATTCAATATAAAAATAATCTTTATAGTATTAATAAATGTTTACATTATGCAGTGATTCTAGTGTTTTCTAATAACTCTATTAGAATTCTAATTCTATGTGTAATAGGAAGGAGAAAATTCTCATTACTTTAGGATGTATGGATCTTGACTTGGAGCTTCGTGTGGATGAATCACTTGACTCTATGGAATCAAGTACTCCAGGGAGAGGCCATTGTATGAATTGTGGGAAACATTCAATTGCTTGAGTGTGAGTCTCATAAAGACTCATGTCAGTAAATGCATCAGGGGATCAATTCCCTCAATGGGATAAGGCCAAGAACTTTATAAAGGCTATTGAAGAACAATTTGTAAGTTCTGACATAATGTTGTCTAGACATAATGTTGTCTAGTACCTTAATAAAAGGCTTTCAGGTATGAAGTTTGACAATTCTAATGGTGTGCATGAATACATAATGGAAATAAGAGACATTGTTGCTCGTCTTAAATCCCTGGAGATAGAAATTTCTAAGTCATTTCTTCTTCATTTCATTTTGCACTCTCCTCCTGCGGAATATGGTCCATTTAAAAGAAAATGCATAAAGAGCTAGTAATTTGCATATAGAAAAGAATATCAAGGCTTGCAGTAGAATAGATGAATTACTGGCATATTTTGCACTACTAAAAGCCTCTTTTTGAGCAATACGTAGCAAATGCTTTCTATCCAAATAAGCACCTAAAAAAATGCCTTAGCGAGTCTAATGGTAAGACATTTGAACATCATTATCCTTTCTCCATCAAGAAAACAAGCAATTATGAATAAGCTTCTCTGCAACGCAGGATATTACAATATGCATGCAGTCAAGCACAAAACCACCTTAACAGAAAAATGAAGAAACATCATGTACAAGAAAGTGACCCCATAGTTGTCTAATAAAAGACTAAAAGTCGAGAGCATTGGATAGGATGTCTACCGCTTGTGGTCGTTTAAGGTCTTACCCTCGAAAAATTCACCAGGCACATGTTCGGGATCCTCTGGATTGTACATGATGTACTTCTGTGGGTTATTACCCGTTCTCAACCAAAGGCCTGAAACGTATGTCAAAAATCTAAATTCATTTCACCATAATATACTCATGTTACATGAGGTAAGGATGATGTTAACAATAAGAAACAAACTATATAAGTCATTTGCCGCAAATTAGAAATATTATGCCACCAACGTAGAATCATTATCCTAAGCCTTTAATGAATGTCATGACTTTTTTAACCAATAATAAGAAATGTACCCGAAGCATTTTGTTCATGTGAAACCCACAAGTATACGTGATTGTTGACAAATAATAGATATAGTGAGTTGAAAGCATCGTCCTATCATACAGGGAATAAATTTCAATTCAAATTTACAAGTTTCGTATGAAATTTGAATTATGTAAACAAAATAAGTTTGACTTGATTTATGCTAACTTAGTCTAATAAAGCTGCAAAAATATGATTTTTATCAAATTATGAATGATTGTATTGGACCTAGAATCTGTCTTTTGCTATCTATTTTAATTCTTGATTAGTAGTCTAGTTTCGCTCATACGTTTATGACAACTGATCAAGTTAATATATTTAAATTTTTAAGACAAATTAATTTCATCTTAATCACGACCCAAATATATTCCTAGTCCAAATTCGAACAGTTAGAACACATTAAATTTTAGATTATCTATATGATTGCATACGTGATAAATTTTACTCCTAATATCTATTACACATATTTTAATTATGTCGGGTACTAAACATATTGTGAGTCTTCCAATACTACAATAAGCAACTAATTATCTAATTGACGACTTATCAATTAAATAATACAATGGATATGCAAAATTAATCAAGAAATATAAGAATTAAAATAAACTACTAGTCTTGAATTAGAAATAAATAACAAAAAGGATTTATCTTCATCCAATACAAAAGCGGATCTAGCCTAGCATATTAATATATAAATAATAAGAAGAAGAATAGAAAAATATCACCCGGATCATGAAATAATTCAAAAGATGTTGATTTTCAAATCCAATGTTAAAATCTTCAAAATCTTGATATAATTGGCTTTCAATTCTTGCTAGGGCTTGATCTCCTCTCTAAAAGTATAATAATTAACACTTTGTTTTTTATGAATTTGATGAAATTATTATGTATGAAGATGCAAGAGAGGTGTTTTTTTTTTTTTTTTTTTTTTTTTTTTTTTTTTAACCCTTATTTTCTATTTATGAAACTGAGAAAATAGATCAAAATCACGTCCAATTTGAGTCCCAAAAGAGTTTGAATCGTGAAAGTAAACTACTGATTCGTGAGTGCACCACTATCCGTGAGCAGCTTTCAATATTTTGGTCATAACTTTTTTTTCACTATCCGATTGAAGTGATTCAAAGTGACATGAAACTCAAAGAGCTAAAACTCTATTAGAAGTACAATTTTTTTCAATTCAAACGTTTGTTATCTGAAAAATGGGTCTCAAGTTGAGGCTAAAAATTCGGAGTATGACTTCTTTGGCTAAAAATTGATTTGTGCAAATACTTCAACTCTATTTCACTCCTTTGACCTCGAAATTACATACAATTGATCATATGTGATCTCCAATCATCATTTTATGGTGATTGGATTAAATGTCTTCAATATAGTAATGAAATACAACAAATTCAATCAAATCACATTCTAAGTCAATTTATACCACTCAACAATAAAATATAGTTCTCCAGGAAACTACAACTCAAACACACGTCTTTGATAATTGCTCTTGAAATTATGCTACTATTTCCTCCATCCGTGCTAGCAAGAGTGCAGAAGGATAATGTATCTACAAATTACCTCGTCCTAGTATCTGACAAACTGTCTTGTGTTGCCTTTCCTACCGTATGGATTTTTCTCACTGAACCCATTTTGTTTGCCTTCGACTCTTTTCACCTTCTTGAATTTTGATGCTCTATTGTCTATGTTCAAGTTTACTTTCGGAGGAGATGATAAACAGAATGAAGCAACTATAGCCTGCAGCCTCAGTTTTGCTGACAGCCGCAGTGTAAGGGTTTAATTCTTGAGATATGGAATTGGACTCTTTGTGGGCACAGTGTACGGGCAAACTCTTGTTCCTTGGTCTGTTGGGACACATCCTGCGATTTACCTCCCTCACGATACGCTAAAAGCGGGGTAGTGGGGCCCTCAAGGTTGAGGATCAACCTTTTTTTTAAGAGTGCAGAAGGATAGTTGTTCAGAACATGCAAATCAATATAAGAGGATTGCTTGTGTGGTTAAAACGTAGGGAAAAGTTATGGGGAAACATAAAAAATATTCTCAATATCAGCTAAAAAATTGTGAGCACAATGTTAGTGTACTACCTTCACACAGAAGGTTAGTGGATACACATGCACTATATATATGTAGTTCAAGACTTTGTCGTGATGGGTGACCTACCACCATAAAATTATATGCAAGAAAAATGTCTAGTTTAAAATAATGGTATGGCTACAAAATTATGAGTTGTTGCACAAAGAAAGTAAAACGTACCTGTATGATGACAAAATCTGCTTAAATTCTTCTTCCAGCTTGGTTATAGCCTTGGCTAGTAAATTATTTATATGGCTGAGCTCTTGAAGCTTTTGTTGTCACTAAAAAACCTAATGTTGTTTCTTAGTTGCTCAATTGCTTGAAGATGGCTTTCCAGGTCCTCATGTGGCCCTTCAAGTATTTTAGCTTCAGTCAACAGAAACAAGTAAAACAAAGATATCAGCAGTTTGAGAGAGAGAGAGAGAGAGAGAGAGAGAGAGAGAGGAAAACACATCTGGGAGTTTACATAAAATAGGAAGGTGCCGATTTTAATTCATCTCTTCTCAAAACTCGAATTTTACTTTTTATTTCTATCAAATTGGGTTAATTTTAGCTAATTTACAACAAGGAAAAATAAAATTTTGTTAATATAAGTTTCGCTGTTCAAGGTAAATGATTTTTCATTTTCATATCAAGAATCAAGATAGATGGTACAAGTTGACTTTTCCTATGAATGTCTATGTATATTTTAGTATTTTTGATGATTGTCAACTTCCTCACAAGAGGAGGGTTCATGATTTTTTTATTAATCGTGAGCCTCCCTTCCATGTGTATAGTTGTCAATTATGATTGTTAATTCTGGTTGTACATGTAGCATAATCAGTATATTTTATATTTATAAATGTGATTGCAAGTTTTGAACTTTAAATGTTAAAGTTTTATGGTCATAATCGATTTTACGATTCTAAGGAATTTTCTAGAATCAAAGATTTTATTGTTAGTCCAATTACATGAAAATGCAGTAAATGAATGTAATATAAACAATGATTTGACATTCTTTTAAAAAAATATATTCTTAAATAGTAATTTGATATTATTTCAAAAACACATTTTTCAATAAAATAATATTAAACGCAAATTCAAAATTTTTTTTTATTTTTTAACCACACATTTTTCATCAATATAGTGTTAAAAAATGTATTCTTATGAAAATAATGTGGCTCAAATAAGAGCATAATAACTCGCACGTTCATTTGTATATGCCAAAACAGGGAAAATGAAAATAAATACGACAATTGCAAATCACAATTAGTCATCGTCCAAAATGGATGTGTATGAGATTTACTCAAGTCTGTGTGCAATTATATTAACCTTTTAGGGTCAAACTAAACTAATCAAAAAGCACAATAATTAACAAATTCACAATTATAATCTATCTCAATAAAGCGTTGTGCTAATATTTCCATTTCACGGTGGAGAAAATGACGTCAGTAATGTCACTTATATAAGGGAAAATACAACCAATTCGGATATTAAGCGACCATCAATTCAATTGTCAATCATTGAGTCACAATCATTTCAAATGTCCAAACACGTGTGAATGTAATTTCACACCTAAATGTCAATTTGGGGTAGTTGGGAATCCACACCAAGGGCCTATTTGAGCTACCTTATTTCTCAATAATGCATTTTAAAATAGTAAATTGATGGAAAAATGTGTGATTAAAAAAGAAAGAAAAATTTTAAATCTACATATAATATTATTTTATTAAAGAATATGTGATTGAAAAAAGAGAAAAAAAAATGTATTATAAAAAGAATGGAGATCAAATGAGGGCCAATACTGAAATTTCATTAACAAATCAGATTTAAGCGACCTAATTGTAGTGAGGATAAAGTTATTTGTACATAATTTTATGTATTTAAAATGGTGTCCACACACTCACGAGTGGGCCCCACACCTATGTGAGTGTGTGGACACCCTTAGATAGATAAAACTATGTACACCAAGCATAGACCTTATAGCGAATCGCCATTAACCTGGACGCATTGCATACTTAGACTATATTGCTACGAGGCAAAAATTAAATTTGAATAAATAACGAGCTGTTATAATCAAAATTAATGTGGACCTTCACACAGAAGGTTAGTTGACATACACTATATATGGAGCACAAGACTTTGGTGTTAGGTGACCTACCTACCACCATATAATTATATGCAAGAAAAATGTCTGCTTCAAAATAATGGTATGGCGACAAAGATAATAGGTTTTTTGCACAAAGAAAGTAAAAAGTATCTGTATGATGACAAAATCTGCTTAAATTCTTCTTCCAGCTTGGATATAGCCTTGGCTAGTAAATTAAAAAAATAATAATAATAATAAGTTGAACCCAACCTTGAGGGTTTTCACCGTCTTGTCTCTAAAGTTTTATGAAGAAGGTAAATCGTGGGATGTGTTCCAACAAGTAAGGGAACAAGAGCTGTCTGTACACTGTACCTATAAGGAGTCTAATTCCATGTCTTAGGAATCGAACCCTTACACTGCGGCTGTCAGCAAGGCGTGAGATAACCTCACTACTATTCTTTGCACCATTAGACTATGCTCGCAAGTAAATTATTTGTATGGTTGAGCTCTTGAAGCATTTGTTGTCACTAAAAAACCGAATGTTGTTTCTTAGTTGCTCAATTGCTTGAAGACAGATTTCTAGGTCCCATGTGATGTGGCCCGTTAAGTATTTTTGCTTCAGCCTACAGTAAACAAAGATATCAGCAGTTTTAAACAAAGAAAAAACACATCTGGGAGTTTGCATAAATAGGAAGGTCACGTTTTTCATTCATCTCTCCTCAAACCTCGAATTTTAATTTTTATTTCTATCAAATTGGGTTAATTTTAGCTTACTTACAAGAAGGAAAATTTTTTTTTTTGTTATTATAAGTTTCGCTATTCAAGGTAAATGATTTTTTCTTCATTTTCATATCAAGAATCAAGATAGATGGTACAAGTTGATTTTTCCCATGAATGTCTATGTATATTTTATGCATATAAATGTAATTAAAAGTTATGAACTTTTAATGTTAAAGTTTTATGATCATAATCGATTTTTACGATAACGTTAAGTAATGTCAATTATATAAGGAGTCACAATTTAGGGAAGTATAACCAATTCGATACTAAATGACAATTAATGAAGGAAAAAAAAAATTCACTATTCAATTGTCAATCATTGAGTCACAATCATTTCAAATGTCCAAAAAAGTTTGAATGTAATTTCACAAGTAAATGTCCCTTCGGGTTATTTAGGAATCCACATCAATACTGAAATTTCATTAACAAATCAGATTTTGGTGACCTAATTGTAGCAAACTTTCATTGATCTGATTCATTGCATTTAAGCTTTAAATTAAATTGACATGTTGTCATCATTAAACATATGGTTATCTCAATTTTTTTCTTGAACTATAAACAATAACTTAATAAAATCACGACAGAAGTTATATAATTGACACTAAATTTATCAAGAATCACTATATTAATTTAGTCATCTTAAACTCACGTCAATGGAGTGTGGTTTTAATATTCATGGAAGCACGTCAAGCTTCTTGTTGTATTTTTCTTGATTAATTTGACTTCTCGCAATTATCGTGTTCTTGGTTGATTAGACTATAATGCTTTGAGGTAAAAATTGAATTTGAATAAACAACGAGCTAAATGGTTGTGTTAAAAAATGCATGTAGTATTTATATATGTTAAATACAATATATGTTAAATAATAAAACAATATATGTTAAAAAATACATGTAGTATTTATAACTTGATTATCTTCAATAATCTTCAAGAATGATATCTTAATTCCGACGATCGGTCACTTTGAAAAAAAAACGAAAAAATTGAGTTCTTATAAAGATTAAACTCAAAATACACTTTTTCTTATTGGCATTGCATTGAGGGTTTTTAAAAGTATTTTCCCATTAGACTTTGCTGTAAAGGAAAGAAAAAAACGAATGGAAAGTGAAGTTTTGGCTTAAGATAGTTTTAGGATTCAGTGTTCTGAGATCTTGTGCATATTTGTGCAATACAACAACAAATAGAGAAATTATGGAAAAATCAAATTCACTATTATTTTTTAAAAGAATCGAATCGAAATCAATTGATTCTCGATGCACGGTCCCAAAATCGATCCATATAAAGGAACCAGAGCCCAACCTGCTGGTTCTATTCGGTTCCGTTCCAATTCCACCAATTCTGAAAAAAAAAAAAAAAATGAAAAAGTGTCCACTCATATCCAAAAGTTCCATAATCGTGATAACATTGTTCCACCACGGGATTCTCGTCTTGTCATTGATATTTGTACTAGAATGATCACGTGGATCGGTGGATGAGGACGTTTCATTATGAAATGTAACAATCAGTGAACTGGCAAAGGACTCAATTTCAGAAAATTTAGTGCAAATGCAAATTGGTGAACTGGCAAAAGACACAATTTCACATTACTTTTCAAAATGCCAATGTATGTGGAATCCTATTTGTCAGGGCAAAAATTCAAATGCCTCAATAAAAATCTTATTTTGTTTGTTAGTGCATAAAACTAAAAGTTTAAACGTGATTTGATGGTTATTTATATATTTCTTTGGTGAGAATTAAAATTAAAATTTTGAATTATGCTTCAGAATTTGGGATAATCCTTGGTTCCGTTCCAGGGTTGAGGTGGCAGCACCTCGACCTTGGATCTTCACACATGCAGGGCCCGCAGTTTTTACATTGGGGGGCAAGGTGCTGCCACCTCGGCCCTTGGACGGAATCCCTGGATATTATCCCGGGATCTTTAGCATTTTTCTAAATTTTTTAGTAGATTGTAACAGAAATTTTTAAAATATGTGATTGAAAAGTTATGAAATTAACGAAAAATACCATTGATATTGATTGTTTAACTTATTAAAATACCTTGCCCCCTGGACGGAATCCCGGGATTTTATCCCGGGATCTTTAGCATTTTTCTAAATTTTTTGATAGATTGTGACAGAAATTTTTAAAATATGTAATTGAAAAGTTATAAAACTAACGAAAAATGTCATTAATATTGATTGTTTAACTTGTTAAAATAGGGGACATGGTAATAAATTGAATTGTACCCAGAGCAGGTGATGGAATAGAATTCATATGGTTAAAATTGAATTGAATCCACTATTCCAATTTTTTGTCAGCTTTCTAATTTTTAGACAGTAAATTAATTCTTAAAACATTGTATGTGGACAGAACTGCGTCAGGCCTTTAATTGTTGCGAATCCCGTTGAAATTCAAAAGGTCAAAAACATCCTCATTTTTGGAAACTATTTTCCAAAAAAACCCTGCTATTCCATTTTTTCAATAACCTCCCGCCATTTATCTGGGGTAAAATTGCAATAGCGGTTCTTAACTTTTTTATTTTTTACATACTTTACTATAATCTTTATTTTTTGCCAACAGAAGTTCCTAACCTTTGATAAATATGCACTAAGGTCTATCTGGACGGAAACAGTCCAAAAATCGTTAGTTGACAAGAAAGAAATTAAGGAATCAATATCAAATAACACCGTCCAAAAAGGTATCAACATCGAATAAAATCGTCGCGATAACAGATAGTTCAAGGAATTTTACTGATCAACTGATGATGTTTTGGACGATTTTCGTCTAGATGAATTTCAGGTGCATATTTATAAAAGGTTAGGAATCTTCGCTGGTACAAAATGAAGGTCATGATAGAATCTGTAAAAAGTGAAAAGGTTAAAAACGGCTTTTGCAATTTTCCCTTTATTTGGAGGGTAAACTGGGAAATCAGATTTGGGTACCTGCCACAACTTTCCAACAATCAATCATGGATGGTGTTTGTTTGTGAATTATTGACAATTCATTCAATGTGCCCCCACAATGAAGAAAATGAAATTGGTAAAAGTTTGAAAAAAATGCTCTTGTTTGGCCCCATTAAAACGAATTATAAATTTTGAAATTGTATATTTTTTTTAATAAAGTCTGATTGAAAAAGGTAAAAGTTTGAAATAATGATCTTGTTTGGCCCCATTAAAACGAATTATAAAATTTTGGAATAGTATTTTTTTGGATAAAGTATGACTGAAAAAAAAGGAAAAAGCTTATTGAAATGAAATTGGACTCCTTGTAGGCGTAGTATACAGATAGCTCTTATTCCATGACTTGATGAGGCACATCCCGCAATTTATCTCTCTCACAAAGCTCTAGGAGCGGAATAGAACAGGAGGGATGGGACGGTGGGGGCTCTCAAGATTTGGGTTCAACCTTTATTCCACTCATTTTCATTTCTACAAACGGGAGCCAAAGAGGGGGAAAAATATATTATAAATTTAATGGGGCTCAATCACACGCAAGTTTTTCTCCAAGCTATTCACCTGATGGTTTTTTTCCTCGAGTTTTATTGATTAATGCTATGTACTCAAGCAATAAACAGTAGTATTCCATGACCTCTAGCTTATGATACATCACAGGAAGCGCTTTTCCTTGTCAATTACTAGATAAATTATAAGAAATTTCGCTCAAACTTCTTAATCCATGTTGAAATAAGTAATCAAGTTTTATTATTCTCGCTCGAATATTTCATCCATAAAATAAAAGTTAACATTTGCGGGTGATTGGTTGAATTTTTTTATATTTATATTTTTAAATTTTTGAAATGCCGATAAGTTGTGGATCTTATGTAATATTTGCATAATAAGTGAATATTAAGAAATGTTTGCATAGTAAGTGAATATTAAGTTGTATGTCATATAAAATATATATGGAATAAAAAATATGTTGTAAGCGAGTTTATGTTTTAACCTCCTCTACTAGGGAATGTCCTATCACTCCTAAACATTCATTCATCCTTTGGTTAGCTATTCGGGCAAAATTGCAAACTAAAGACAGGATGGTGCGTCTTGATATGGACCGAATCTGTCCGTTCCGTGGAGTCTTCGATGAATCTGCCCAACACCTCTTCTTTTCATGCCCTTTTTGTAGAGATGTTTGGGATCATATCCCGGATTGGTTGGCTATTCGATGCACCATGTCTACCTTGTTGAGCTCTTTAAAATGGGTGAAAAAGGAAGCCCGTGATAAGAAGTAGAGCAAAACGTATTGCACTTGCAACAATCGTGTACTACATTTAGACTGATGTTGATACATCTATTTTTATTTGTTTTCTTCAGGGTATGCCCAATGTAAATGTATTGATTACTTACTTTCTAATTTTTCGGGTATGTCCAGTGTACTTGTAAATTAATTTTGATTTATAAAATTTCACATTTACCTATCAAAAAAATAATAAGCATCGAAGTGCAAAGAACCCAGCCTATAAAAAAACCCTTTTCGGTCACTACTCCCAAAAAGAGAAATTGGTTGGCGCACCATACTTTGCCTGAGTTTTGCTTGGCAAGGGGGGCACAAGGGACAGGGAGAAGAATTATTGTACCTTCCTTTGGGGCCGACTTTTGTATCGGAGCAAATTTTAGATTTTCTATAATTATATTCTATTTATTTTGAATGATTGTTCGCCAGTCCAAGCAGCTCTTTTGCAAGTCCGATTTGGTATTTATTTTTCTTTCTTGAATAGTTTAAAATTTTAGATTTCTAAACCGAATTAATACTCATAGAAGGAAAATGACAACGGATTTGATACATGAAAACAACTAAAAAGAGAGAAACCAATTACTACAAGTTAGGGAAGGCAACTAATGTCAAACTCAAGTCTTGTCAATTCGAATAGAATATGGAGCTTCCTTATCTCCTATTTGGTTCTTATTCTTTTCTCATTAAAATAAAAAAATATCATCGTTATTTATCATATCAAATCACCAAATTTGAATTTCTATATCTTATGTAAGACCTGTAACGATTATATTTTTCATTCTCATTCTTCCAAAAATGAAAAATAAACGGGGGCTTAATAGACAACTGAGCTCTATTGATCTTTCCCCTTGATGAAGCCAATTTTAGGCTCCTTGAGCAAGTTCTACAAGAGTCCAACTGCTTAAAGTTCACAAAGGGATCCAATTTTTTTTTGAACATGTTGAAAAATATTGTTTTAATTTTTCAAACTGTCAAACTACGCGCCGACATGTATCCCATTTAAATTTGAGCCTGAATATGTAGCATGATTGTTTTTACAAACCTTTAAAAGAATCCACAATGTTTTGCCAGATTTCTCGAAGAAGACACCATTTATTTTTTTTATTTTTATATTTATTATTTTGTTTTTTTATATTTATTTTTGCTTATTTAAATTTATGGGTATGAATGTTTTTGACACCACTTTAAAGAATCGAAAATGTTTCGCCAGATTTCACGAGAAATTACTATTTGTTTTGATTGGTTGAGCAAAAGTGGAAAACTATGAAATTTATCGTGTATGAAATGATATTCAAGTTTATTTTATTTATGTCTCAATTAGCCTGTTTTTTGAAATTATAAGATGGTGAATTATATATGAAACCCCGTTTGAGTCTCATTCTTTTACAAATACATTTTTTCAGGGCTCATTTTCAATTACACATTCTTCAATAAAATAATATTACAAGCAAACTCAAATTTTTTTCTTTATTTTTAACCATACATTTATCAATCTACTTCGAAATACATTCTTTCCCCCAAAACACTGGCAGACCCACAGTGGATCCTGGTGGGTCACTTGACCTACCATTTTTTTTTTTAAGAAATCTGATATGAAGCAGAAGAACCAGAGCCCAAAAAATCTGAAAGCTTTGAATGAAGTTTTAATTTTTTAAAGAACGTGAAAAATTCATTCATGAAAAGTTATATGCCTCTTTCTTCAAGAGATTATTTCTTTTTGATGATTTCTTTGTTTTTCTTATCAAATAAAATTGAGGATCACTTAAGCGCTCCGATTTCTATCTTGTTTTGGCGATTTTATGATAATGGATTTTTGTTGTAATTTTTGTCTTTGTTTGGACCGGAGTGCGATTGATGATGTAACATTGAGAATTATTGTGATTTTTGTACTTTTCACTTGAATTGATTGTGATGGAAAAATAATATAAACGTAAATATACGTTTTCTTTTGATGATCACGAGATAAAAATGATGACAAAGTTGGTGATATTTGAGATAAATATAAATCTATATTTTTTTCAAGTTCGATTGTACTCCATCAACTCGAAACTTCTGCGTCCGTCACTGCCCAATATGTGATAAAAATTATATAAAAATTGTGGATTAAATAAAATGTGAATTTAAAAATAAAGTTTGACTAATTTTTAGTCAAAGGAATTATATAGAAGATGGGATAGTATAGGTGACAAACCAGAACAGGAAACGAGGCGTCCCATGACAATTGTGAAATTTTTGTCAGAAGATAGGGTAAAAAGATAAGAATAATAATGGTTCAACTGGGTTAAAAATAATAGACTATGTTAGTTAGTTATATATATATATATATATATATATATATATATTTATTTATTTATTTATTTATTAATTTTTTTATTTAATTTTTTTTGAAACAGTCTATTTATATTTCGACACCTGTTTTCCTATTTTTAATCCTATTTCTGTGGCATTTCTGAAAAGATAATAAAAGATCGAGCATAGAGAAAAAGTGGTGGTCCAATGACAATTGTGAAATTTTTTT